>NW_015389078.1:0-4050 GCF_001527695.2 Protobothrops mucrosquamatus | reverse complement strand
AGAGAGAGAGAGAGAGAGAGAGAGAGAGAGAGAGAGAGAGAGAGAGAGAGAGAGAGAGAGAGAGAGAGAGAGAGAGAGAGAGAGAGAATAACTTATATGGATGCACAATTTTTTGACTGGGCTAAGAGTTAGTAGGAATATACAGAAAAAAAGAAAGATGATGACCCAGGAGCATATATAGAAACATATATAGTATGTGTGTATGTATGTACAGTATATACATATACATACATGCACATGCGCGCACACATGCACATGCAAAACTTTCATAAATTTAAAGCTGGACAGGAACAGATGGAGAAAAAGAAAACTAAAGGATCCCATGATTCATCCAAAGTTAAGAGGACTTAAAAAAAAAACCTCAAAACAGTAATAGTAGAGAGGCAGACAGTCTTTCAAAAAATAATAATAATATGAGATCTACTGGAGCTAGCTGAAAGAACCAATCTTCTGGAAATGCTTATAGGTACTTTCCTAAACTAGTTCATGTGTTCAGTTTGCTTTGATTTGAACTAGAATCCCCATTGCATTCCAGAATATTTTTTTATTCTTTGTTGACTAAAACTAACAGATTATTCAAACTTTGGCTCCTCATGCTTTTCTTATGATATAGTGTAGATTTTTCCATAATCTCATGTTGTGTGTCCTGTTGAGGAAGATAGAAGGATTTTTATTCCTCCCTGTAAGAAAACAGACACTTTAAATACTTACCAAATATAATATGTTCTTTTGAATTTACAAAAGAGAACTAGTTTTGTTTCTTTCTGTGGAAAATTAAACATGTCTTCTGGAAACATTCGCAAGAACTGTTTTCTGTGCAAAGTGGCTATAACTGCCATTCATGCTTCTTGTTCTAACAGTGCCAGTGGATGATGCCTATTAATAACAACTGGGCCACATCTGCCAGAGGCTCAGCAATTGCATGAGAGAAGATTGCATTGTATAAATCACTCATAGAACAGTTCTCAGTGTGGTATGACAGCATCAAACCAATGAAAGCATGGTGGAAATTGGCCTACTATCAGAAGAAAGTCTGTTCCTATCCAAATATTCATGGTTTGAAAATGTAATTTCTAATTTATTTGCACAAATATTATTCTATAAAATATTCATTTAGAGATCAATTTTATGGATCAGGCAAAAATGAAGTTGGGGGAAAGACAGTTGTGAACCTCTCTCTGTCACACCTGCCCTGATTTGGGTTTTTAGGAAAGAAAGATTGTGGACTCCATTTGTGGGAAAGGTATACTTTTACTAAAAACCAAGTGATTACAATACAGTAAAGCCAGAACTAAAAGTTTGCATGCAAAGGTTTCCCAGTTAACTTTCTCCTTCTCATTCCCCACCCCCGTTATCTCCCTATTGTCCAGTTACATTCAAAGGAATTGTTTTGGTAATGGTCCCTACATCAGCAGACTAGATGGTGAGCCCTTGCATTTCCCCTCCCATGCCTCTGGCCTTGGGACAATGAGCTGATGTTTCAGGAAAGCACAATGACTAATTTCAGTTTTTTCCTTCCCAGCAGCTTCCTTCCCCCCCCCCCCCATAGTTTATGGAAGGTTGGATTCTAGCAAAGCAAGGGTGAAGCTCAGGATGGCAGTTCTGACACTCTTTCATTCAAGCCCATGCAAATAGATTCAAATAGATGTGAAAGTAATTTTGCCATTTCCAAAGTTGCTCACTTTTCCTCTTCCAAAGGTATTCAACTATGGGTATTTCAATAGGTACCCACACATTATTAAAAAGTGCCTGACCACTCAACCAACACAAGCTGTGAAAAGAACAACACTGCCCTGTATCAAAGACATCTCAGAAACCACCAACAGTCTATTACATGGCATCACCATAGCACATAAATGAACTAAATCCTCTAAAACAGCCTAAGTAAACCCAAAGTGTTCCCAGAAGAAAAATCAGGAGTCAAATACAACATACGGTGTAAGGTCTGTAACAACCATTAATAGTCGCAGAAGACTAGCAGAGTACATACATGAATACCAACTAGCTGTCAGAAGACATGATGAAAACTCCTTAATTTCAGAACACATGAACAGAGTTTTAATCTGGAAAATTTGCATCCTAAACAAAAATCAGGAATGCAGGACTGCCCAATATTTTGTGTGTGTGTGTATGTGTGTTATATCAAATATATTTTAACCAAGATAGGAATTTTTCCTTTGTTTTATAATATTATTTAAAGTAGAATAACTGCTTGAAGCATTTGAACCCATTATCTATTCTTTCATTACTTATAGGCCAGTGGTGGTGAACCTATGGCATGTGTGCCAGAGGTGGCACTCAGAGCCCTCTCTGTGGGCATGCGCACCATGCCCCGGAGATGGCAACCGTCCCTCTTCAACCAGCTGCCCGCTAACTCGCCAAGGTCCCACATGGCCAGATGCATCCCAGCACCCATGCACTCACTGGCCTCTGTGTGTAGTGGCTGATGGTGTCAGGCAGCAGCCGCCCCGAGCAACATTGAGGTGATCACGCCCACCTTGGCCATACCCACCCAATCTGCCATGACCACCACAGCCACGCCCACCCAGTGGGCCACGCCCACCTGGCACCTGGCGATAAATAAGTGGGTTTTTGGTTGCAGTTTGGGCACTCGATCTCTAAAAGGTTTGCCATCACTGTTAAAGGCTTTCTATTTGAAGTTAGAAATGTGTGTCTGATTTTTATCAGATTTGAAGAACTTTCCCCTTGACAATAAATCAGTTGTAAAGATTTCTATTGAATGTGCACATCTTCTTTCCCTTTCCCTTTTTGTAGCTAGGTGGGTTTATTATTAATTACATCTGGAAATGTGGAATGTATAAATATTTAGTAAGAACCTCAAGCTCCAGGCAGACATTTTATCACATCAAGCTTTTTTTTAAAAAAAGCTTTTCTTTTCATGTAAATCTTTGTCCTCAGGTTGATATGGAAAGGTCACTGTAACTTGAAATTCCCCCAAAGAAATGCTGTCAAAAAAAAAATCTCTGAGGAATTTGAAAAGCAAGAAATAATGACATTTGATAATAACCATTTCTTTAGACATGGTTTTCAGTATTTGCCTAAATTTCTTGTTACTTTTTATCACATCTTGAATTTTCTGTTTGCAAGAGTTGGGGAGAAAAAGGAATAAGTAAAAAGAAACATATTCTTTCAACTGCTATTTCAAATGGATTGGTGAGGCAAGATATTTTTACCAATCATAGCTTCAAAGCTTTGCCAAATGTTCATGTCAGAAGTGACAATTCACATGACCACACTTCTTATCTGCAGAGCACAGAGATTTGAGCTTCTAAAAGATCTTCAGAAATTGTGGCTTCTAGTGAGAATTTATGGTGGATGAAATGTTTCTCAATGAGTGGGGACAGCATTGTAGCAGAGATCAATATCCAAATGGTGAATTCTGATTAACAGTCTTTCTAGATAAAGGAGAAATTGTGAGATTGCCTACTTGCATTCTGGACAGTTCCTCTTCCTGAGTGAGGAGGAACTGAGGTTTTAATGGCTTGTGAGTTGAGTAACTTTAAGCAATGAATTTCAATCAAGCTCGTAGCCATAATGCAGGCTATATGGCCACATAAACCTTATTTCTTAAACATTTTCAAGTGTAATTAACTTATAGTTAAATGGAGATTGAGTGGCAAAATAAGAGAACTTCACTTGGTGAGTTGATATTCTTTGTGAATTACAAGGAAAAAATGGGGGTGGAGGGGTTCAAAACTTAAGATCTTTGGGCAAAATAATGAGTGGATATAATATTTTAAAATTGATAAAGGGGATAGTTATTTTGAAAGATTATTTTTGTGAAAGTGCTCTTGAAGAAATTGGAATTAAAATAGATAAATGAAACGGAACTTCATGGGAATGTTTTTTGTTTACTAATAAGAATACAGACAATCTAATATGGAACAAGTGGTATGACTGGTTGGAGACTAGAAATAATAGAGGAGAATAAATGTGGAAAGGTCAAAAGTGGAAAATGTGTGTATAATAATGTATAGTAATAATAATATGTATTATTCTTAGTATGAAGTATAGTATGAAGGAAGAAAA
>NW_015389077.1:99033-121246 GCF_001527695.2 Protobothrops mucrosquamatus | reverse complement strand
TGATGCAGTTTCCAAGGCTTTTCAATGAATTGTGTCTTTCCTTTCTGTAGCTTTTACTGGTTGCCTAGATGTTAAGAGTGAACTAATGTAAATTCATTTTATTCTCATAGTTTTCTAGGAATATCTTGTGTTGAATATCTGGCTTGTTTTATTTTAAAAACTGAATATAAGAGATTGAGAAGGATAGATTTGTCAGTTCCTTTTTTTTTTCTCCCAACAGGCATAATAGATGTGGTTGGCCCCAAGCCATGTTTGGCTATACCAAATTCTCTGGTCACTGCAGAGATATCAGTTCAAGAAAATCATTTCTGAGGCAGAAAAGGAATCCATCTGTTTGCCCCCACTCTTGTGCTTTCCTTCCATCAACTCTTCCTTAGTAACAAAAGAATCTCTGTTCACCTTGTAGACAGCCCTTCTCTTTAGCCCTTGTCTAAATCAGCCCTGATTCCATTTAAATTGGAGAGTTAAGTCTTGAAGATGGTATAGGTTCAAGCCATTCAAGCTTGGGCTTCAAGAGTAAACCAAATCAATTTGTACAGATTTGTTGATAGAAATCCATACAAAAAAATTGTCCATACAGTTTAGTCCAATTTTCAATACAAATGGAGCTGTTCTGTTTTTGGCAGAATGAGGTAAAAATAGCAAAAATGGCAGACCCTCTAGAGCACATTAATCCTGACTCATATAAACTGAATACCTTTAACCTTTTGACTCCAATCATTTTTTAATTATCTCCCCTGATTTACGCTTGTAAAGTGAGGTGAGTTATGGTCTGTTATCACTGACTTTCTGGGGCACCAGGTGGGCTGGTATAGCTAGTTAGCAAGCTTGATCTTTCTTAGAGAGGATTTTATCATTACTCTCTTTGGTGGGAAGGCAGGCTAAGCAAGGCAACTCCCAGTTATCTTGAGAAGACCAGCATAAAAGTATGAGATTTCATTAGCACAAGAGTAAAAGCAGGAGTTGGCATGGGAAAAAGAATTGAGAGCAGGGAAGGTGAATGTTCTTCCACTCTAAAAGAATTCTGATAGGCAAAGAGGTTAATCAGGGGACCAAAGGAATAGACGCATCACACCACTCAGCTCTTTCCCATTGTTCTTCAAATGAGGGTTTTAAATTGCAACATTGAAATTTGTCTATAACAACTGCAGAAACAGTAGAAAAGTTTCCAAAACTGCAAAGTGCTTAGAAAGACTAGGAAATGTTTCAAAGCTATGTAACCTGATTCAGTGCTCTGAAGCAGGTCCATCTCATCTCATTTTAATGTTACATTTTTATCATACTGTGTATGAAACTTTCATGGATTTTTTCTCCTTCATCTGCTTTACTGAATTAAAGCACATTTTCAAAACTTTGCCCAGACCTCACCTTACCTGTAAGAAAGACACATTGTGTGATGCCTTATGTGACAGTCACTTGTGAGTTTAATACTTTGAAGACTCTCACAGGCGAACACATCTAAGACAGCAATAGGAAATGAGCATCAACCTAGAACTAAGGAGAAATTTCCTGACAGTTAGAACAATTAATCAGTGGAACAACCTGCCTCCAGAAGTTGTGAATGCTCCAACAGTGGAAGTTTTTAAGAGACTGGACAACCATTTTTCTGAAATGGTAAAGGGTTTCCTGCCTGAGCAAAGGGTTGGACTAGAAGACCTCCAAGGTCCCTTCCAACTTTGTTGTTGTTGTTGTTATTATTATTATTATTATTATTATTATTATTATTATTATTATCATCATCATCATCATCATCATCATCATCATCATTATCATCATTATCATTATCATCTCAGGCACAAGATTGCTTCTCCTGGTAATAATTGGAAGGGCATCCTTCAAATACCCAATTGTAGGGTCAACCTTAGGTGCAGATGAAGGACAAAAATCCATGAAAGTTTTCATACATAGTATGATAAAAATTTAACATTAAAATCAGATGAGATGAGATGAAATGAGATGAGATGCACAATTAAAAGAGTCAATTATAGATATGATCATAAACAGCTTTAAAATGACATACCTAAAGTTATCCAAGAGAAAAACATTATTTATATTAGTAATTTGATTCTGTCACTTCCTTTTTATCTTGTTCTTGCTAAATCCTCTAAAAAAAAACCCTTCTGTATAGTAAATCAGTAGTCAGGCTAACTAATGTCACTGTCCAGAAATTAAAGTCCCATACATCTGGAATGCACCAAATTAGAGAAATTGCTACAATGTCTCACTTTCTCTCCAACTGCTCAAGATAATATACACAACAAACCTCTCTTCATTTTTTTTCCCACACAACAACCCGATTAGGTCAATCAGGTTAGCCCAAATTATTGGCCCAAAGTCACTTTGTGAATTTCCTTCCCAAGCTGAAGGAAGACTTAGTGAGTTTCTCTGCTCCTAATCCAACATCCTAACCACTATACCGCATTGGCTGGTTGGGAACTATCCTTTCCAGGTACTATCAAGTCGAGCTAGGGTTTGGGTTTCAAGGAGAAAGTGTCTTTCAGACTATGCTTGGATACACGTACAATATCTGGCATCAAACCTTTAAACCAAACACACCTATTCCCAGAATCACACGGCTCAGCTACTTTAAGAAATGGGCGACAGTTCTCGCAGGAGAACTGTTTCACACTCTACGCTCTTCAGATCTGAAGTGCTGCCCAACCTTGTTATTAAAGCAGATTTGTAAAAAGAAAGGTGCCATAAATCAACCTTACCAGAAGCCTGAACATACTCCCCCCCCCTTTTTTTTTTTACTTCTAAATCTGTGTGAGAGCAAGCTGCCATGATGCAGTGATGGACCAAAAAGAAAAGAAAAGAAAAGAAATTCCTTTGTGCATGTTTGGAAAACGATATTTTCTTGGTGGGGGTGGGGTTGTCAAAAAGAGCCAACATGCATAATCAAACTCTCACTTTTTTATGTACATTGCTGCTCCCATCTTGCTCTCTGGAATTAGGCATACAGACAAACTCAGATACCCCTGACTTCACAAGTTTAAAGCAGAGACAGGGCCTTATTTAGGAGGGAGATGTTGCTGAATGTATGGGGCTGAAGGAAGAGGTATGGGGTTACTATTCAAGACCAATAGAGCAGTTACATAAATCAATCTAAATATAGTCATTCGTCGCCTTGATGTGTTTTATTTCTTTTTAAAAGTTCCATGTAAAGTGGGAAGAGTAAATATTTTTCTGCAGTTTTCTATTTCTATTTCAAATTGTGTTTATTTATTGTGCTCCCCCACCGCCCCAATTAATGTCCGAGGGTGCCAAGGTGTGACAGGCACATATGGAGCTGTCTGCCTGAGCACCAAGCAAGAACCACCCACGTAGATATAAAAATATTTCCATCTCTGAGAGGGGAAAATGCAATCAGAAATGCTCCAAGTTGCCCTATATTCTAGTCAGCAGTTTCTCAGTCTCGGAGGAAAATAAAAACAAAAACCTCAAACCCATCTCAATTATAAATAGAGCCTGGACAGCTCCAAAGGGCATCATCCAGCAGGTTTGTGAGAGCAAAATAAAGCAAAAATGGGAGGAGGAGAAGAGAGAATGAGGCTTGCTCTCTGCATTTGCAAAGAAGCCCTCCCTCATCCAAAAAAACAACAACAAAACCCTGAAGGCATCACCACACATAGAAATGCACCACCACACGACTCTCCATGACAGTTCAAGTGGAAATATTGTGGGCACATTTTGCCATGGCCTCACTTGATGTGTGGCATGGGCACCCTACTGTTGCTATGAAGGATTTTGTATTGCCAAGAACAATGGGTAGCCTTGGATAGATACTAAATAAAAATGGGGAGCATATCAAGCCCTGAGGAACCCTATAATCAAAAGCCTCATGCTCAACCTCTCCCTTACTGAAATAACCTGGAGAAAGGAGGAGTACCACTGCAAGATGGCACCCCACTCCCAACCTCTGGAGTTGGCCCAGAAGGATATCATGATCTTGAAAACTGCCTAGAGATCAAGCAGAAACAGGAGAGCCGCACATCCCTATCCCAGTCCTGCCAGAGGTCATCCACAAGTGTAATCTGTGCCATTTTGATTCCCTATCCAGACCTAAAGCCCAGTCGAAAAAGGCCCAGGTGGTCTCCTACCTCCAACAGTGAATAGCAGAAGTAAGATCATTCTTAGGTAATTGTATTTTTACGTGTACTGGTTTGTAGATGTGCCCACTGAATTCTATCCCCACCATCCAAATCCAGCAACTCTGAAGAGCTGGAGTTGAAAGGCATGATTGGCATCTGCTACTTCCAAGAATCTTATACAGGCTTGAAAAAGCTGAAAGGTCATTTTGTGTACAGAAGTTTGTGCCTGATTTTTAGAAACATTTATCAAGCAAAAAGCTTCACAACAAAGATTTGGCTGGTTATTTCAAATCAATATGAGAATTTTGATTTTCAGGTCCTGGCTAGGTGCATTGTTCTTTTGCCAGTTCTTCCTCTCCATTAACATTGCCAGATAATCAATTTGGCATTGCCATTCTCAGAGTTATTTCTGATTTTTCTCAGAATGGTAGAGATGATCAAGAATTCCAGCCATTAGCCATTCAGATGCCAAAGTGCATTGCTGCAAAGAAAGGCATCTATTCCACCAATGGATGGAAGCTTTAAAGTGCGAGATCCAAACTTGAGCTAAGCGATTGTCATTTTAAGTCATTTGACTCCCCATTCCCTGAATCCAACTGAGTCCATCCGAACATTCTCTAAACCCAACTTCCTGTTTTTCACAACAACCAATCAGATCCTTCTGAGAAACCTAGAATTAGGTCAGGAAGATAACAGACTTCCCAACTGAAAGCTCACAGGTATTCTGGGGATATAATATCTTTGAACACAGATGTTCTATAACTGTCAGGCAAGGGAAACCAAGAACAACGTAATGAATTACTCAAGGTAATTCCTTCATTGTTGTTCGCCTATAGAAAGGAAACTTGCTAGACTGACGCATACTCTGCATAACTATCAGATAAGCATTATGAAGATCTAGGGAAGATCCCTTCTTCTGGATCTCTTTCTGCATACCAAAGACATGGTGCTGATTTGCCTCTTCACTCCTCCCTCCTGCAATTTGGTGCCAGATTTCACCACAATAACAGCTCTAGAGCAAACGTCTGCAAGTAGACCTAACCTCCATTAATTTATCTTTATGCCATTTTAACTCAGCTGAGACAGAGACTAACCCCACACACTTTCCATGGATTTAGTTACATTTAAGGAATAAGCACTTTTTTGTTGCATGATAAAAGAATCAAAAGAGCAGGGGTGCTGCTAGCATACAAGACATCCTGATGCAGAATTCCACTTAATTCCCTTCCCCAAACATTTTTTAATATTCTAGACACCTGCATGTGCACTGACCTGCTGTTAAAAACAGGCTTTTTTTAAATATTGCAGTTGTGTGCGTACACACTAGCCTGCTGTTATTTTTATGCAGTGCCCCTGGGCAGCACGCAATTTGCCCACCATTTTGTGACAGCTGTAATATACCCTGTCATATTTAAATAATATATATATCCTAATATGTGATGATGTCCCCTAACTTCAGCAACATTAAAACCCTCATTAGCTAAGTATAACTATAATAACACTTCCATGTTCAGAAACATTATGCCCTAGTGTACCACATAAACATCTGGAAGAGGATAAATTAAGACATTCCCTAATGACTCTGAAACATTATTAGAAAAAGGATGCTTTGAGCTTTAATAACACAGTGATTGCTGAGTTGACCTCTACCTTTTTGTTTTTATTTTCTTTTACTTCTTACACAATTCATTTTGAGCTGGTTCAATCATTTTCTGCTGCTATTTTTGATAACTGTTTAATATTTGGGTATCTAAATTTTGATGCTCCCTTAATTGTTAAAAACTGCAATACTTTTTGATTACAGAGATATGCAACCATGACAATTTCTTTTAAAAAAAATAAGGAGATGACTTTGTGGTCAAATCAAAGCACTTTTTTTCTTCTTTGGGTTGTTAAAAAGGAGGTTAAAGCAAGTCTCAACAAAAAGACTTTGAACATTGAATCTTCTCTGGATGGGCGAGAGCAGAAGGCAGGTCTGCCATGATGGTCATTCACTTCCAAATGGCAGGTGGAACTGGGCAATTGAAGCCCCATCCCTTTTTATGTGCAGGCAATACCTGCTTAAAAGGGGTGGGGTTTTATTCATCCCGTTTTGCCCAGAATTTTGAAGCCAAGGACCATCACTGCTGAGGCTACCAAGTGAGAGCAAAACTACTCCACATCTTCTCCCAAACTGGAAGAGCTGGGTGTCTCAAAAATGGTGGCATAGAAACTGAGAAGATCCATTTTTTCTTTTCTTTCAAAACTTGAATCCCTTACTGCAGCACAAGAGTTTTTTTAGGTTTTTTTGTTGGCCCCACTTCCTAGAATGCTTTGGGAATGATGCCATATCAGAGAGCAATTTCCATCTCTGATGCAATCTAGGCATTTGAGGGGGGGGGAGTTTAGCTGAAAGATAAATGGGACCCCCTCTCCCAACTTAAGTAATGTAACTGCAAATCTACCTTGAACAAGAAACATAGCCTCAAAAATCCCCATTTTCTTCAGAGGAGAAGCAAATTAGAAATTTCTTCCAGCAAAATATTGTGGCAACAGCTTTTTGTAGGAATATTTTTAAAAAGCATTCAGAAACTTCAGTAGGTCATAAAGTATGCCAGAAGGGGATTCAGATTCAATCATTAAGCAATTCATTCCAGTCATTAAGTGGGGCATCACGTGACTGTGACTTGTGATTTTTTACATTATCCATTAAATCTGCTCGTGGGAAGCTGGTTGCAAAGCACAGGAATGGTGACCGAGGGATGTTGCAACAGTCATTAATGCAAGGATTGGTCAGAGAGCTGTTGTGGTTTTTTGTACACCATTGTCACTTTGAATGGTTGCTACATGAGACAAGCAGTAAGTGAGGACTGCTTGTATATTTATACATACACGCACTTACATAAAAGTGAGCTTCTTCTGCTGTTACCCAGTGTGATACAGCTGCAAAAACAAAAAAAGAAAATATAATTCTGGCTACATTGTCGAAACATGGAGTCAAGAGCAAGAGAATTCATTCTTCCTCTCCAGTATGCAGTCATTAAACAGTACTTAAGATATTTTGTCCAATTCAGTGTGCCACCTTCTCAGAAAATTCCCCTTAAATATTTTTAAGGGGAAAGCCCTTAAAATATAGGATGGATAGCCACAAGGATGCTGCAATACAGCAGGGAATTCTTATAAGGGTCAGTGGAGTTGGACTAGGTGATCTTGAAGCTCCCTTCCATTTTATTACTCTATGACTCCTCTAACTTCTGTTATTACTATTTCATGTCTGTTTAAAAGAGATAAAAGTTACTTTTAGAAAGCATCTTCCTCTTCTTCTACTTGGTTGGGCAAATGATTGTGGACCCTACAACGGTATTGCTTTTATTCATTCTGCTATTCCTTTATCCCAATTTCTCTCTGAAATTTGGCCAAATTAATTCACTTGTATTTCTGAGCAGATGCCAAAATACCACTCTACTAGATGTTAGGATGGTCTGAATCTCTTAATATTTATTATGATTTGAGTATTTCCAAAGTGTCATGATGATTATTCCTTTATGTATTGATTAATCAGTTACATACAGTAGATGTCAATGACTCTGGGTGGTAAACAATATTTAAAATAAAACTAAAGCAATTATAATCATAATAAATACTAAAATTCATGGCAATTAAAAAAAATACAGCAATCACTTACACAAGCCAGAGATGGGTCTCTTGATACAGACAGGGCCCAAGAGATGGTGAGATGGGAGATGGTGTTCCAGAGGGCAGATACCATGGCAGAAAAAGCTCAGCTTCTGAGCCTGGCAGTCAACATTAACTAAGTGATGGGCTGTGCCCATTCTGCTGGACCAGATAGGACAGATAAAAACAACCAGGAAGAGATGGTCCCTTAAGTAATCTTGTCCCAAGCCATGAAAGGCTTTAAATGTGACAACCAATACCTTGAACTGCATGTGAAAGTATGCTAGCAAACCATGGCAGCTCACAAAATACTGCTGCTATCAGTGTTGAGTAGCCAGTCATTTATAACTTCTGAATGCTCTACAAGGTCACCTCCCAGTGGAGCACATTGTAGTAGTAGTCCATTATAAAATTACTGGTGTAATTCCTTCAAGTTCATATTTTTGAACCAGTACAAAATCTGACAACTCTTGAAATCCATCTTTTTCTGAATGTTGAAATACAATTCACCATTTATAAAAAAATATTTGTATAATCAAGTGTATATAGTAGATAAAATTGTGCAGAAAGCATTAGAATTAAAAAAAATTGTATACTATATATACTATATAAAATTGTGAAGAAAAATGTCTATTGCAGGATCCAATCTGGGTCGGTCACCGGGTCCAAAGGTTTTGTGTTCCAAGCTTTTGGACTGGAGCCCATCTTCAGGGAACTTCTCTCTAGTAGAGTATGTGCTATTCTCTGTGTGGTATTTATGCTGCCTGTTGTAAGTAGCTTTTTAGATATTGATTGGGATGTGTTGATGGCTGGCTTTTAAGTTATTAGCTGTCATTTGCTTGTGCTGCCCACCCCTCATCTTCTAAGTACTTGATAGGCTGGTGGTAAATCAGGTGTTGACTGACAAAAGGCCTGTTTCCCAGACTTCAATCATTTCCCTGGCTGTTTTTGTGCCTGCTTGTCCAACAACCTTAGTAGCTTAGTAGCTGTGTGTTCTTGTTCATTGCAGTGTGAGGCTACCAATGAGTTCGGGTCTCCTCATCTGACTGCTCATTTGTGTTCTTGCAATCTGCTGGTTAGCGCAGGAACTAGAACTTGTACATTTCAGAAGTACACACCTAAATTCTGGTGCTACTACATGGATGACATATTTGTCATCATCAAATACCATACTGAACTCCATCTTCCCTGACATACAGTTCACAATGGAAGAAGAAACAGCTAGGCAATTGCCATTTTTAGATGTACTTGTCAACAGACAGGATGGAAACTTAGAAACCACAGTTTATTACAAGCCACCACACATTCTGAATTTCAACAACCATCCATTGTTACACAAAAAGAGTTGCATCAGAACTCTTTTTTAAAAAATGTTTTATTAATTTTTAAGAATTACAATCTTTAGTTCCTAGTAAACAACAAGTTGTCTGGGTTCACATATTTAACATTAACTTCTTCAATATAAATCTATTCAATACTGCACAATCCAGTATTTTTTCTCTGATCCTCCTTTCTTCCCCATATTTTTTCCATTTTCCCTTTATTACATAGTTAGAATTTTTGGTACTATTGATATATTACAAAGTTAGATATAAACATCTTCATCATATTTTACTAATATTATACAAAAAAACAATAATATCAATTCCTAAATCAATATCCTGTTTTTCGTGCTCTTGTTAAAGTTTGATTTCCCATCAATATTTGAAATATCTTTGTCAGTTATGATTTTCTCAATATTAATTACATTTGCATTGCTAAAAAATTTATTCACACCAAGCCTCCTCTTATTTTCATATTTCCCAAATGCTATTTTAATTCTAAATCATATCTTTCATTATAAAAGTCTAATTATATCTAAGGATCATCTCTTCTTTTCATATTCAAGTATTTAAACATATAATGCCCCCTCTAATAGGTCAAATCTTCTATTTTTTAAATCTAACTCTCACTTTCTTTCTTTGCCAAGTAGCTTTCCAAGCCAGGGCAATTGAATCACCCAGGAATTTTCTTTCTATTTTTGTGACAATTGCTTGGCATGAGGAAGACAATTTAGGTTGGGTATTGGGGGGGGGGATTCCACCCATTTATATTCCTTAAGCAACTCCCACTTTCCTTCTCCCTCAATTTCTCTTTTCATTTTTTGTCTCCCAAGTTGTAACATTTCCCCTGACAGCTCTATGTTCCATTTTTTAAAATCTTCCTTGTCATCATCTTGCAGTATTTTATTTGTATGTGGTAGTTTATATTTCCCTTCTTTTATCTCTTCCATCTCTAGGTCCATTTCCTCTGCTTCATCTTCTGATTTCTGGTTTATTTGTTCATATTTTGTAGTCGTTGTCTGGGAACTTTCTAGTTATAGATTTAATTTGGAGATTTGCTCATTTATATTATCTAGATTATTTTTAGTCTCATTATGCTTTCTTTTTATGTCCTCTTTGTATGAAACAATTGTTTGGTGAATTAGTTGTAGTCTAGAGTATATTTCCTTCTGAAAGGTGTTTGTTTTTTTCTTGAGGCATCATTCCTGGAGATCCTCTAATATCACCAGTCTCAGTAAGAGTAGAACAAAGTTTCCTCTAGTTTTCTGGTCTTTATATGTAGCCTTTATAATCCAATAGGTTCCAGAATATAGGTCCAGTCCCAAAAGCAATATTTTATAGTGATCCTTTGTTTCAGGCATCCAAAAATTATCAGTCAGGCATGGTTGTAGTCCAAAATGTTCAAAGTGTTCAAAATGTTCAACCTCCCTGAAAACAGCTCAAAAGTCTCTCCCAGCCAAATGTAATCAAAGGGTCAAATGTTTTTTTCTCTCCCACTAGCTCTTGAGATTAAAGGTCCAAGCTCAGTAAGTGTTTATAGTCCAAAAAGGTCAGGGTGGTAAGTATGCCAAAATATTTTCCTTTATGGCCAGCTGTTGTCCCTTAAGCTAGGAGTCACCAAGCAGCCAGGAAGTTAGTTATACTGCTATACTCAAAACCACCACTAGATGTCATTCAAAATCCATTTTCCACTCTTAAGACAAAGGATTGATTTCTTATATTTCACCTCAATGTTTTTTTCCAAAGAGAAAATCTTAACAATTATCTCAGTTCTCAAATTTATCAAAACTGTAGCTTTATGTTACTTCCACAATTGTGTATTTCTGTCCCCCATAGAAATTAAAACGCTGCTTCTGTTCACATTCGAAAGTTTTAAGCTTCTTGGGAGCCTTTCCCAGGAAATTCAGTTGTAAAATAGTAAAGAAAGGATCAATATTCTCACCTAGTTCCAAATATGCTGTTTATGATGTGTTAATTGGTACTTTCTTCTTCGGTTGTCAGCAGCTAATGGCTAGCCACAGGAATGTAGCCAGTCTTTCCCCTGCCAGTTTGGAGGGCTTTTCTTGGATCGAACAGAAAGACTGCCATCTCTCCATGATCGACAAGGCCACCCCTCCTTCTTCATAGCCTCTTTGGGGTGATTTTAGGCCCTTTTTAGGGCCCCCAGCAGGGCAAAATCGGGCATGGAAGGCAGAGCCCTGCCTTTCTGCATCCATCTCACTGTGATGCAAAACCGGAAGTTGCATCAGAACTCTTTATGGCAGGGTGAGAACCCACTGTAGTACCCAGCAAGCTAGACAACTGGAGAGCAGGTACCTACATGAACAATTCAGGCAGAATGGGCACCCACACTCATTTGTCACAAAGTGTTTGTGCAACATGGTGGGGAAAGAAAGGAAGAAACAAGGTACAAGACCAACCACATAGCACACCCTGCCATAAATCAAAAACATTTTGGAATCAGTAGAATGCAGCTTCCGAGATCTGTAAGTGGCCATTGCACACAGCCCAGAGGCTACCATACAAGGACAAATTACGCATTGCAAAGATTGCTTGGAGGTAGAAATATTTCCAATGTAATCTACCAAATTTCCTGCATGGAATGCCCCTGTGACTATGTAGGACAGATGGGGAGGAAGCACAGTGTTCTAGTTCCTGCACTAACCACTAGATCGCAAAAATACAAGCGAGCAGTCAGACAAGGAGACCCAAACGCATTGGTAGCCTCATACTGCAATGAACAAGGACATACATTCAATTTTGCAGCTACTAAGATTGTTGGACAAATAGGCACAAAACCAGCCAAGGAAGTGATTGAAGTCTGGGAAACAGGCCTCTTGTCAGTCAACATCTGATTTACCACCAACCTATCAAGTACTTAGAAGGGGAGGGGGAGTAGAAGCAAATGACAGCTAATAACTTAAAAGCCAGCTATCAACACACCCCAATCAACATCTAAAAAGTCACTTATAACAGGCAGCATAAATACCACACAGAGAACAGCACATACTCTACTAGAGACAAGTTCCCTGAAGATGGGCTCCAGTCCAAAAACTTGGAAGACTTAAACTTCTGATCCCAGTGACCGACCCAGATTGGATCCTGCAACAGTATCCTGGGACACGTATGTTTGCCTCCATTTGTGAAAAATGTCTATCTCTGAAGAAATGTGCTCAAAATTATTTACATATATCAGTACTAACTTCCTGATAAAAATTCTTATACTAATAAAGCAATCCAAATTTAAGACTGGAAATTGAAAAATGGAGAAAAACAGAAATTGACAAGTTTACTCATCCATGCTAAATCCCTAACATCTCCTTAGCTAGCTTGTCATTTCCATAAGCAATTCATATGAGAGGTTTGGTAGTGAATGCAGCTTATATGTAATTGGGTATTGGAATACCTTTTACCCCACCATAAGCTGAAGAACAGTTTATTGGTGTTCTAGGTGGGAGTCAGTGTTCATAGCCAACATGCAACATTCCAGAAAATTTAACACTCAGCTCTCATGAGCCAGTACAAACTGACGGCAGCACACCTGCTACCAAGATGAAATTAGTTATTTAACTGTTAGCCTTACAATAATCATATATTACAATAATCCATACTTCTCCCTTTCTGTCCACTGGATTCAGTTCCTCAGTTGACTTTTTTTTTCAATAAAAACCAAGGAGTTACATAAGTTCTGCCCAGAAGGGGCTCATGTTTTGTCGCTGGGTCCTGTCCAAGCTGGTATTCCACCAAAACTAATGATGAGGAGTCCTTCTCTGAAGAAGCCATTCTGTGCCCAACTCCCTTGGCACCCATAAAATTCAGTTACCAGAAGCAACAGAGCTACCTTAGAAAGAGTTTCAGTTCCCTACTAAGACATGGTACCCCAGAAAAGCAAGTGAAAGAGGAAAACTTTATTTTTCAAAACAGGTTTTGACATTTTTATATTATACACTGGAGTTTCTGGGTCAGTTCAACCAACACAATTTGTGCTAAATAATTTGGAGGCTGCTGTGCTGTCCTTCCCTCAACTCTACCTCTGCCTTAAAAGAAGTACAGAAGAAACAATTTAGTATAGTGAAATCCTCACAGTGAATGCGCCAACATTGGAAACTGGACAGCCATTTGTCCAAAATGGTATAGGGTTTCCTGCCTGAGCAGGAGGTTGGACTAGATGACCTCCAAGGTCCCTTCCAACTTTATTATTATTATTATTATTATTATTATTATTATTATTATTATTATTATTATTATTATTATTATTATTATTATTATTATTATTAACCTGGCAGGCTAATGCCCTCTAAAAGAACTATCATCCCTAGTATTTTCATCCCATTTTGAAGCAGCTGTGAGCACCATGACCCCTCCTCATTATACCCTAAGGGCATTTTTAAATCAAATATCAAAGCAAGCTTGAGTCAAATGTGTTTGTCTTCAGACCTCAGATCAAAAATTGAAATTGAATCATACCTCCCTCAAATCTTGATTCTCCAACCTGAAACCAATCAGAGTCATACCAGCCTGTCAAAAAAGCATTGTGTGGAGTTAGTGTGTCTTCAAGTAAATGGCTGTTTTCTGACAGGTCATATCCACCCGGGAAACCAAATGTTCCCTTAACTCCCAAAGATTGCCTATTCAGTATAAAGGTTCACTCTGACTTCTAGAAAGGCCAACGTGGCATAGTTTGTTTCAACCTTTCCAACCACAAAGAGCAATTATAAATATTTTCTAATTAAAAAATAGGCCAGAGGGATTGCATTTTCTTTTCCTCCTCCAGCCCCATTTTTCATAGTCTATTGTTTTTTTTGGGGGGGGGGTTGCACTACTGGATTGAAACCGGAAATTTTTTTATTATTCATCTTTTCAAGTATCTGTGGAAACCACTCTAAGCTAGAGAACAAGCTTTTAACAATGCTTTAATTTGTTTGCCAACATATTTCAGAAGAAAAGAGAAGGAAAGGGAAGGGTGTAGCCTATCTGGGAATCCAGGAATGGAGTTTCCACTCAGGAAGCTGAACATTTGGGCTTATTATTTGTGCATGGATATGTATGTGTGCACACACTATCACCTGCTCAGGGCAGTGTAGTAGAAACGATAATGAATAAACTCAGGCAGGGAAACATTTAAATGGTAAAAATCTCTATATAGAAATGAATGTATACTTTGCTTAATCCACTGTATGTATTAGAAATAAGCACGCATTTACCTAAAAGCACTGTAACAAATGACACTGTCATTTAGAGATGAATAGAGTATGTGTGTCTGGTAATTTCTTGACCCTTTTATACCCTCCCATAATATCCTATACTCAGTGCATTTGATAATTTCTCTTAGGGATGATTTTGGTCCACTTTACAGTTAAGGTTTCTCGGTTGCACGCTTTTCCATTATTTTAAAGCCTCCCTGATTTCCCCCATTTCCTCAGTCTGAAAAAGTCTTGTGGAACATACTCCCTCACAATTTCTTCTTTTGCAATTTAGGGAAAACATAAAATGGTAAAGAGTTTTGGGCTGTGAGAGGCACTGAGAGACATGATATAAGTGCCCTTTTCTACCTCCTAATTAAAGAAATGAAACCTCTCAGAACTTTACCCAGGAAATCCACTGGAATCGAGGTAGCTTACTAAGTAAAGACTGAACTTGACAGAGCTGCAACCATGTTGGATCTTTTGGAAACTACATTCAGCAGCAACAGTGTTTCCATCTCTGATTAAATCAAATTTGGTCACCGCGATGTAAAAAAGATGCTGAGACTCTAGAAAGAGTACAGAGAAGAGCAACAAAGATGATTAGGGGATTGGAGGCTAAAACATATAAGGAACGGTTGCTGGAATTGGGTATGTCTAGTTTAATGAAGAGAAGGACGAAGGGGGACATGATAGCGGTGTTCCAATATCTCAGGGGCTGCCACAAAGAAGAGGGAGTCAAGCTATTTTCCAAAGCACCCGAAGGCAGGACAAGAAGCAACGGATGGAAACTAATCAAGGAGAGAAGCAACCTAGAACTAAGGAGAAACTTCCTGACAGTGAGAACAATTAACCAGTGGAACAACCTGCCTCCAGAAGTGGTGAATGTTCCAACACTGGAAGTTTTTAAGAAGAGACTGGACAGCCACTTGTCTGAAATGGTATAGGGTTTCCTGCCTGAGCAGGGGGTTGGACTAGATGACCTTCAAGGTCCCTTCCAACTTTACTACTACTACTACTACTACTACTACTACTACTACTACTACTACTACTACTATTATTATTATTATTATTATTATTATTATTATTATTATTAAATTTAACCCTTGTTTAAGATAAGGTGAACAAGCAATGGAATAAATGTCAAGAACCAAATATGGTTTCCATCTTTTTCATCCTTTGGAAAAGTAAGCCTTGGTCTGAAAGTAATAGATGCTAATTTCTTAATGCAAGACTACTGCTTACCATCTCCCCAAATAAAATCTAATCTATCTCACTTGGTAAGCACCAAACAATGTTTGAATTCTTAATGATATCATTAAGGACTTTAATGAAAACGCATCAAATAGCATATCATATTTGGTAAGCCTAATTTTTCTTTGTGCTTTTGTTTATAGTATGTTTAGATTTCCATTCACTGTTATAATTGGAGCCATCATAATTATTGGACTCACAGCTCTAGATAGATGCCCCAGATGTACTTGACAAGAGGGCCAAAAGAATCAAGTTGAAGACACATCATAGTGGATAAATCTTAAGTTCCCTGACAATGACAATAATCAATTACTCAGCAAAATTGTGCTGTTAAAATTTATTCTGGTAGAGCAGCGGTTCTCAACCTATGGGTCGCGACCCCATTTGGGGTCGATCGACCATTTCACGGGGGTCGCCAAGCAAGGCTGTCCGCCATTTTTTTTGTCCGCCATTTTTTTCCCCTTTTCCGGCAGGTGCCTTACCTCCCTTGGACTGGGCCAGCTGGTGGTCGGCCTGCTCTGTCTCTGCCGCTTGCCAGCTATGCCTCGGCCGGCGCAGGGGGCGGAACCACACATGCGCGGCGCTCCCGGGCAGGGAAAGTCCTCGACTTACGACCGGTTGAGTAGTCCTCGACTTACGACCGGTTTAGTCCTCGACTTACGACCGGTTGGGTAGTCCTCGACTTATGACCGGTTTAGTCCTCGACTTACGACCGGTTGGGGGTTGCGGCATTAAAAAGGTTGAGAACCACTGTAGTAGAGAGAACTTCCCTGAGGATGGGCTCCTGTCTGACTCTGAAAGTTCAGAAGACTAAACCTCTGGTGCCGATGACTAACTCAGATCGGATCCTGCAACATTATCCTGGGACACGTGTATTTGCCTTCATTTGTGTTAAAATTTAGCATCAAACCACAGTGAGGTAATTTTTCACTTATGTTTTACAAAATTAATCAACAAGATAATGTCACAAATTCAGTTGTTGCCTCTTTCAGTAATTTCATTATGCCCACAAAGGTCTTCCAAGACCAAAATAAAAAAGAAGGAAGTGGAGATGGTAGAGGAAGAGGAGAAGAAAAAAAATAAAGTGCCACCATTTTTAAAATGGTCTATTCCTGTCTATTCCTGCAGTACTGCAAACGTATCTTTTCTCTAGAGATTTGTAGAGCCAATTTTGATGGAATTGGAAGAAAGCAACAGAGCTTTAATATTCAGAAAAAGAAAGGACTAAACATAACAGAAAAAAGAGAAATAATATAAAAAGAAAGGTACACCAGAATCCATCAGAATACAATGTGCAACAACCATGCTCTTACTTCTAAATCTTTTCCAAATCTTTGGTGAAGAAAGGGATTTCAGCAAAGGCACAAATAATGCTATGAGAAACAATTATAGATTTTTCCTTGCAACCTGTAAAAAAATTTTCCATCTCCCCCCCTCCTCTTGGTTTCATTAGTTTCAAAGCAGAAACCTCTGGGATTGTTCAGAATTTTCCTTATAAAGAAAGTGGTAACAACTGAAGACTGCATTTTTCTTTGTAGTATTTATTTATAAGGCTTCTAACCCACTTTTCATTCCAAATTTCCCTTGAGAAGTCTCTCTCATGTTTGATGTTCTCTCAGGAGCACAAACTTCCAGTTTTGTCTTGATTTATGGAATCTACCACAAATCATTATCCCTTCCCAATTTTTTTTAAAAAGCATAATAATGCCAAAGACATAGTGGTGATTTTGTCATTGTTCCATCTTACATCTCTGAATGTACACCATGTTGTGCATTAGAGCTATAAACAAAATTCAGATTTGGTTCCAAACATTTTTTTAAAAAATTCCCATAGCTTAGACTTGCATTTTTTGCTTTTGTTTGGTTGAAAGCCAGACTTTATCAATAGAAGCAGACTGTGTACATAACACTTGTTTCACGTATCCCTTTATTTACAGATATGAAATTCTGAATAATGTATGCCTTATGACTTGGAATATTTTTAGATTGACTTTTTTCAGTAAAACAGCATTTACAGATTCTAGAGGTTCCTTAGGAGCTTCTGTTCTGCAGCCATCTCTCTGGCCTCAAGAGGCGGGGGCAGGAAGAGAAAAGTTGATTTCCATTAAAGAAGTTTAAAGAAGCTCAGATAAACAAAATGTTAAGCAAATATTATTTCAGCAAATAAGTTTAATCAAAGAAAAGGAGAAAAAAGGGGAAAGCTCATCCTTTCAGGAGAAAAGGATGCATTGATTTCAAATACTCAGAATAATTTTGAAAAATAGGCAAACCACTTTGAGAGCAGAAGTCCTCTGAAATTTCTACTCTTTTTAAAAACAATTTCATAAGAGCAAGGGATTGGTTGCATGCCTTGTCAGAGAAAAAGTCGATGTCCAAGTCAGTACGAGAAGGCAGTTCTCATGTGGCTTTTGACTTCCAGGTGAGCCCCTTTCCAGCTCAGTTAGTGCTTTTTGTACCTTTGGCATGATTCTAGTTCCCAACAAAGTGATCACACATAAGCCCCCAATCTGGTATACTTTGCTTCATCTTCAAATTTTTCTAACTTTCAAAATCTGTAAAGTTAATAATAATAATAATAATAATAATAATAATAATAATAATAATAATAATAATAATAATAATAATAATAATAATAAGTTTATTGATTAGCAGCCCATAGGCCATATCAAAATACAGATGTCCAAACATACAAAAACCATTCAAAATAAAATTGGAGCAAAATACAATAATTTAATATACAGACAAGTAAAATAAGATAAAATTATATTTCAGTATCACCCCTACAATCTACCCCAATCAGTCCCACATATGCCAATCTTATCTGAACCGTTTTACTCAAGTATTGTGATGTGTTAAGTGTTGTTTTCAGATTCTGGCCACACAAAAAATATGTTGTTTTAATATGGGGCTCCCAATGGGTCATTTGTTTAATATATGAACCAAAGTACCTGTCTCTCACCCTCTTATACAAACAACAATCAAATAGCATGTGAGCCAAATCTTCTATCTCTACCACTCCACAAATGCAGATACGTCCATCATAGGTTATAGAATGGAACCTCCCATATCTGACCATAGTATCAAGCTGTTTGAATCTCGCTCGCATAAATATCTCCCTAAGATATTTTGGCAGTTGTTACTTTAAATAGCTGTTTGTTTGAAAAGTGTGTTGATATTTACTCAGCCATTTCAAGTTACCAGTCTTACTAAGAGTGGCTATATCATTTTGTGCTTCTATTTCTAAGATTTTTTGAGTAACTCTTTTTTTAGCTTGTTCATCTGTTGCACAAGAGACAGGAATACCACAGCTTCTTACAGAATTTGTCAATTTGATAAACCAAGAGGTTTGTAATTGTGCTTTTATCTGATCTAGTAAACATTACTTAGGGAGTCCATCAGTCTCCATTTCATTAATTTTGTATCAGTAGTTATATGCTCTGATTTTAGACAGTGTATGAATTGTATAAATTCCCAACTCAGCTCTAATTGCTGCAGAAGATGTCCTTAGATCTACACCCAAAATACATCTCAAGTGTTAGGACTGTGTTTGTCCTAATACTGTAGTAGAATGTAGACCCCAAACTTCTGCTCCATACAAGAGCTGTAAAGCTGCTTCAGGATGAAGGATTAAACCTGTACAATCCATAGACCTTGAAACCTTTCCATATTGTGAGTGAATCCTTAAGCAAGCTGATACTTGGTAAGTATAATATATTCAACCATTAACAGGCACATAAACCATGTTTACCTACCATTCAAAAGAGACAATTAAAAAGTTAAAAAGGAAAAAAAAGACCCAATAATCAACATCCTGGGATTAACACCAGGATTAACACCAGACCAACAATCAAGTAGTAAATAATAATACCCCAATCAAGGAACTACCAACTTAGATAATCAAACAGTAAACAACAGCTTAATCAAGGAACTCTAAGAAGAAAACAATATTCTCACACTGAAAGGGCAACCCATTGTACATAAACAGAGAGCAAGCCCCAGCACTGAAAATATTACCTAGTTGGGTAATGAAGTATCTACAAGACAGCAGGCAAGCTTGGAGAGCACCAAGGACTCATAGTTCAGTCCTGAGCTACAAATATTCTCTTCTATCAGTAAATATAATGTACTTGGTATGCTTCTACTCCAGTTTAACTCCCACTTAACTCCTGATAAAGGAAGGTATGGCCTTATCCCCAACACTTGGAGAGGACATGGTGACTTTCATGTACCACACAAAGTGAAATGCACTCCTATAGATACTCATATTATTTAGCACCTACATACCTGAAAAATGTACAGTAGTACCTTGGTACTCATTGTTAATTGGTTCCTAGAGGCATACCAAAAACGAGCGCCAAAAAAATTTTTCCCTTGTAATGAATCACAAGGCAGCTGACACTAACAAGTTCTAGCTTGTGCATTGAGTACCAAACAAATATGAGTACCAGAACAAAATTTTCATGTCAAAATGCATTAAGTACTCAATGAGTTTCAAAGCAGTCGAATACCAAGGTACCACTGTATTGTAAAATCTTACATAGGCATAACATAATTGAAGGAAACTTTTCAAAACCGAGAGGAAATTTCTATTTTACTTCTTCAGTCTTCCAGAAAAATACTGAATGAAGAACCTGGTCTCCCAAAGATTGCCCACTCCTGCTATAAAAAAGAGCCCTAAGACTTCATGCTGAATTTTTTTATATAAAGTTGATTTCCCATTTCTCTCTTCTGATGATGTTACTTCTCAAAATCTATAACCTTGGAGATCATGTAAGTACTGTCTAGAATTGGTTTCTTGAAATCATTGAAAACTGTTGAACAATATCATCTCAGGGAAAGTGTTTTTTTAAAGTGTTGCAGACAAGCTCTATGTTCACCCTGGAAATGAATCTAAAGCATAATACAGTCTTAATGATTCCCATCCAAATGGATTTCTTCAATGAGTGAGTGCTCCAAAGCAGAAAGCATTCTCTCCACTTATTTATGTGACCTTTTTTCATGTGTAATCTTTTGAAATCTACAGAAAGCCTTCTATCTGTATGTACAGGGAAGCAAAGCTCCATAAAGGAACAAAGCCTTTTCTTTCCATGCAAAACAGTTACTATTCTTAATTTCCAAGCATTGGTTCTGAATCCTCGTGAATGATTTAAATCAGATGTATGTATATGTTCTGATCATAAAGCCAAGTGGGCAATTTTGATGCCAAAAGAAGAGAATGAAAGAGGAAGTGAGATAGTCTGAAGTGGTAAAATGTGAAGTATTTTTTGCCAAACATTTACTTTGGAATCTAATTTACATACTTTAAAACAGCTTCCTCAAACTAACATTCTCCAGATATTTTGGGATTATAATTCTTCAAATTCCCAGTCAGAAGAGTGTCAGTCCCAACACATCTGGAGGGACACAGAGAAGGGACAGCACCAGCTAGAAACGTCCCTCAATTAAAAAGAACAACACAATCCATTGCAAACTTCTCATGTTGTATATGTACAAATATGTACTGTACTGTACTGTACTCATGTTGTATATGTACAAATATGTACTGTACTATACTGTACTTCTCATGTTGTATATGTACAAATATGTACTGTACTGTACTGGGGACCTGTGTGACTGTGCTTGGCGGGCCCGGAGGCCTACGCTGCTGGCTGGCCGACTTTGACTGTAACTCCCTCCCCCCCTCCCTTTTTCTTTCTCATGGGGGGTGCAAAGACTTACGAACTATATCGTCTTCTTCTAATCCATCTAACCCCTTGACCACCACCACGAGGACTTTTCCCCTTCCCGACTCTGCTGTTGGACCTCCTGCTATGATTCGGGACTGTATTCCAGGAGGGAATTGCTGGCCCTGCGCGACTCCCCCATCGCGCAGGCATGGCCCAACACGATTCCGAGGGCCGGCCTTAATGAAAGGGTTTGGAACCCCGAGAGGTGGCACTTAGCGGCAGCAGGGAGGGATCTAAGAAGGAGGAAATTATATACCTTCTTAGAGGGATGTTTTACTAAATTTTTAGGGGGTTCGGGGGTGGCCCGAGGGGAACTTGGGGAGTCCTCTCGGAGGCCAAGGCCGGTCCCGTCGGGGGGTCGCGGAGTGGTAAGGGAGGAAACTGGGGGGCTGGCGGAGGGTGGTGTGATAGGTACGGTTAGTGGGAGGGGCAGGTACGGCGGGAGCAGAGGACCATATCGGGTTTCGGGAGCACACACACGCTACTTACAAGCTTGTGGGTGCTCCGATCCTCAGAGCTCTGCTCGATCTCCAGGGACCTTAGATCCTCCGGCCCGGGCCCACCGGCTGATGTTATGCAACGCCAGGTCCGTGGTGAATAAGGCCCCCCTCATTCAAGAACTGATTCACGAGGGGGGAGCGGACCTGGCGGGTATCACCGAGACCTGGTTGGGCATGGAAGGGGGAGTTCCCCTTGTTGATCTATGCCCACCAGGTTTCCAAGCATTCCATCAGCCGAGGGCCCGGGGTAGGAGCGGGGGGGTGGCGGTCATTATAAGGGAGAGTATGTGTCCAAGGGAGACCACTGTGCCTCAGATAGACGGTGTTGAGTCCCTCCTTGTGAAGTGGGGGCAAGGGGTGCAAGTGGGCTTGTTGATAATATACCTGGCCCCCTGCTATGTGTCAACGGCCCTGCCTGAGCTAGCTGACGTGATAGCCGCGGTGGCAGTGGAGACCCCCAGACTTATAGTCATGGGGGATCTC
>NW_015389077.1:77831-97397 GCF_001527695.2 Protobothrops mucrosquamatus | reverse complement strand
CGCTCTACGCACGGTCACTCATGCCCTTGTGACTTCCCGCCTGGACTACTGCAATGCTCTCTACATGGGGCTCCCCTTGAGGAGCACCCGGAGGCTCCAGCTAGTTCAAAATGCGGCCGCGCGGGCGGTACTGGGAGGGACTCGTCGCTCCCACGTCACGCCGCTTTTGCGCGAGCTGCATTGGCTGCCGGTAGCCTTCTGGATGCGCTTCAAGGTGTTGACTATTATCTTTAAAGCGCTCCATGGCATCGGACCTGGTTATCTTCGAGACCGCCTCCTGCCACAGATTACCCCCCACCGACCTGTACGCTCTCACAGAGTGGGTCTCCTCAGGGTGCCGTCAGCCAGACAGTGCCGGCTGGCGACCCCAAGGGGGAGGGCCTTCTCTGTGGAAGCTCCCACCCTCTGGAACGAACTGCCCCCAGAGATCAGGGTGATCCCTGATCTCCCTTCCTTCCGCCGCGCCCTCAAGACGTGGTTGTTCCAGCTAGCGGGACTGGCCTAAGTGATTTTAAAGGGGTTTTAATTACTTTTAATCTGACATATTTAAATATTTCTTTTTAATCAAATTTTAATTAGGTGTATAATATGTTAGTATTTTTATCCAATTGACAGCCGCCCTGAGTCCGCAAGGAGAAGGGCGGGATATAAATGTAATTAATAAAATAAAAATAAATAAATAAATAAAATAGAGCACATTCCATTTTTTAAAATTGCGGGGCAGTTTTTTCTTCTGGCAGATTTATGTCTTGTCCTTTTACCAGAGTGGAGAATGCCATATAATCATAGCCGACAGGTCATTTTAGAGCCCTGTGATGCCAAATTACTTTATCAATTGATAAACTCTGAAGGTGGTGGTGGTGACTTATTTATTAAATTTGCTTGCCATCCATCTCATCGCAGAATTTGAATATCCAACAAAATAAAAAGAGGAAATAAGTCTGAAGCTAACCTGGAATTGAGAGAACTGGTGGGAATCCAAGAACATGAATATTCCCACAATTACTGTGTACACTCAGAGATCCGAATATGTCATCACATCTGCCATGGAAAACTAAAATTAAAACTGTGAACAAAGCAGCTGGAAGATTCTGCTCTGCTTAAGGGGCAACAGCTGTATTTTGTGAGCAAGTAACCTGACACAGTTCATGGTCAGTATAATTCAGAAATAACTGCACATTAATAAGGCAGGTTCTCTATCTTCCCCACTGGTTTTATATCACTTCAATCCCCACTCAAATTAGTAAGCAATCATTTTGCAATTCACATTATGCAATATTTGCCTTTGGGAGAAAACAAGTTTAAAGATGAGGGTAAATCAGATGAGTTGCAAAACGTCAGTGTTATTCCACTCTATGAAGGAATTCTAAATTGTATGTCTGCAAGTACTGTATGAGTTGGATGTTATAAGGGATTGCTTTCCTTTATAGGGACTGGATTCATCAGGTTGCAACATAAGGAGGAGTAACCAGTGACCTGCAGGCCATATGGAGCTGCAGCCCTCCTCCACATTTGCCCAAACACTTAGACTCATAAATAGCAGTGCTCTCAAAATTAGAAGGCAAAATGCCAGAATTCAGCCATACCTTTTTTTTTCTTTCTTCTTTTATTAACAGGAATAAAAAGCAAAATCAGTGTGCATCCCTTACCTAAGCCTTCCCTTAAAAGATGAGTTAATACTATAACACAGGGATCCTTAGTGCTCTCTAAACTTGGTTGTTTTCTTGCAGACATTTCATTACCAAATTAGGTAACATCATCAGTGCTAGTAAGTGGGGTTTGCTCTCATTTTATGTACTCGTTGTTTGCCTTGTCAGTGTTGGTGGGAGTGGTCTTAGTGGTTTCTGATTGGGCTGTTGTTTACTGTTAGCTTGTTAGTATTTTTTGAATGGTATGCAGATGTTGTTTATCTCCATACGCCTGTTGATAGCTGATTTGTGGGAGTGGCAGGTTTCTATATTGTTTTTAGACTTGGCTTGGTCTAGGATGCTCACAATTTCCCAGTTGAAACAATGGTTAAGTCTGCCCATGTGTTGTGAAATTAAGCACCTTTCATCATGTCTTCTGATTGCTTGGTGTTCATGAATGTCCTCTGTTTGTTTATCCCACACAGTGGCTTACAATGCTTGCCATAGATAACTCCTGATCTTTCCTCTGAGGCTGCTGGGTCCTTCAACTCACCTAGGATATTTTGGAGGGCTTCAGTTGTCTTGTGTGCCATAGTGATGTCATTTGGCTGCAATAATCCACTGATGGTTTCAGAGATGCCCCCAATGTATAGCAGTGCCATCCCCATCCCAGTCTATGTTGGCTGTGCTATGTTGGGTTCACCCACTGATGAAATTGCATGGATATCCATCTTGCTGGAAGATGCTCTATAAACAATCTGTCTCCTCTCCCCTCTGATGCCCAGGGTAGCCAGTGTGCCTGCATTCATCCAAATAATGCTCCCACCAGCTTCTTTTATGAGAGGCCTGGTTGCTGCCCTGATAGTAGAGTACCTGTGTTTCCAATTACATCTCTGCTCTAGTAATGAGGACATTCAGGAAGGGTAGCATGCTGTTGTTCTCTTATTCCCCAGTGAATTCCACATTCCTGAAGATGTTGTTTATGGTCCCATATGTGTTCTCCAGTTGGTCGTTTTTTATTATGACAAAGGTGTCCTCTATATACTGGATCCATACTTTGGGTAGTATACAAGGGAGTGCTATAGATTCCAGGCACTGCACCACAATCTCTGTTAACAGTCCCAAAAGCAGTGATTCCATGGGTGTTCCTTTGATTTGTTGATATATTTGTCCATTGAACTGAAAGTATGTGATTAGGCAAAGGTTGATAANGGTTGCTGGAATTGGGTATGTCTAGTTTAATGAAGAGAAGGACGAGGGGGGACATGATAGCAGTGTTCCAATATCTCAGGGGCTGCCACAAAGAAGAGGGAGTCAAGCTATTCTCCAAAGCGCCTGAAGGCAGGACAAGAAGCAACGGATGGAAACTGATCAAGGAGAGAAGCAACCTAGAACTAAGGAGAAACTTCCTGACAGTTAGAACAATTAACCAATGGAACAACCTGCCTCCAGAAGCAGTGAAAACTCCAACACTGGACATTTTTAAGAAGAGACTGGACAGCCATTTGTCTGAAATGGTATAAGGTTTCCTGCCTGAGCAGGGGGTTGGACTAGATGACCTTCAAGTTCCCTTCCAACTTTACTATTATTATTATTATTATTATTATTATTATTATTATTATTATTATTATTATTATTATTATTATTATTATTATTATTATTATTATTATTATTATTAAATTTAACCCTTGTTTAAGATAAGGTGAACAAGCAATGGAATAAATGTCAAGAACCAAATATGGTTTCCATCTTTTTCATCCTTTGGAAAAGTAAGCCTTGGTTTGAAGGTAATAGATGCTAATTTCTTAATGCAAGACTACTGCTTACCATCCCCCAAAATAAAATCTAATCTATCTCACTTGGTAAGCACCAAACAATGTTTGAATTCTTAATGATATTATTAAGGACTTTAATGAAAATGCATCAAATAGCATATCATATTTGGTAAGCCTAACTTTTCTTTGTGCTTTTGTTTATAGTATGTTTAGATTTCCATTCACTGTTATAATTGGAGCCATGATAATTATTGGACTCACAGCTCTAGATAGATGCTCCAGATGTACTTGACAAGAGGGCCAAAAGAATCAAGTTGAAGACACATCATAGTGGATAAATCTTAAGTTCCCTGACAATGACAATAATCAATCAATTACTCAGCAAAATTGTGCTGTTAAAATTTATTCTGGTAGAGAGAACTTCCCTGAGGATGGGCTCCTGTCTGAGTCTAAAAGTTCAGAAGACTAAACCTCTGGTGCCAATGACTAACTCAGATTGGATCCTGCAACATTATCCTGGGACACGTGTATTTGCCTTCATTTGTGTTAAAATTTAGCATCAAACCACAGTGAGGTAATTTTTCACTTATGTTTTACAAAATTAATCAACAAGATAATGTCACAAATTCAGTTGTTGCCTCTTTCAGTAATTTCATTATATCATTACCTTGCCCACAAAGGTCTTCCAAGACCAAAATAAAAAAGAAGGAAGTGGAGATGGTAGAGGAAGAGGAGAAGAAAAAAAAAAAGTGCCACCATTTTTAAAATGGTCTATTCCTGTCTATTCCTGCAGTACTGCAAACGTATCTTTTCTCTAGAGATTTGTAGAGCCAATTTTGATGGAATTGGAAGAAAGCAACAGAGCTTTAATATTCAGAAAAAGAAAGGACTAAACATAACAGAAAAAAGAGAAATAATATAAAAAGAAAGGTACACCAGAATCCATCAGAATACAATGTGCAACAACCATGCTCTTACTTCTAAATCTTTTCCAAATCTTTGGTGAAGAAAGGGATTTCAGCAAAGGCACAAATAATGCTATGAGAAACAATTATAGATTTTTCCTTGCAACCTGTAAAAAATTTTTCCATCTCCCCCCCTCCTCTTGGTTTCATTAGTTTCAAAGCAGAAACCTCTGGGATTGTTCAGAATTTTCCTTATAAAGAAAGTGGTAACAACTGAAGACTGCATTTTTCTTTGTAGTATTTATTTATAAGGCTTCTAACCCACTTTTCATTCCAAATTTCCCTTGAGAAGTCTCTCTCATGTTTGATGTTCTCTCAGGAGCACAAACTTCCAGTTTTGTCTTGATTTATGGAATCTACCACAAATCATTATCCCTTCCCAATTTTTTAAAAAAGCATAATAATGCCAAAGACATAGTGGTGATTTTGTCATTGTTCCATCTTACATCTCTGAATGTACACCATGTTGTGCATTAGAGCTATAAACAAAATTCAGATTTGGTTCCAAACATTTTTTTAAAAAAATTCCCATAGCTTAGACTTGCATTTTTTGCTTTTGTTTGGTTGAAAGCCAGACTTTATCAATAGAAGTAGACTGTGTACATAACACTTGTTTCACGTATCCCTTTATTTACAGATATGAAATTCTGAATAATGTATGCCTTATGACTTGGAATATTTTTAGATTGACTTTTTTCAGTAAAACAGCATTTACAGATTCTAGAGGTTCCTTAGGAGCTTCTGTTCTGCAGCCATCTCTCTGGCCTCAAGGGGGGGGGGCAGGAAGAGAAAAGTTGATTTCCATTAAAGAAGTTTAAAGAAGCTCAGATAAACAAAATGTTAAGCAAATATTATTTCAGCAAATAAATTTGATCAAAGAAAAGGAGAAAAGGGGGGGGAAAGCTCATCCTTTCAGGAGAAAAGGATGCATTGATTTCAAATACTCAGAATAATTTTGAAAAATAGGCAAACCACTTTGAGAGCAGAAGTCCTCTGAAATTTCTACTCTTTTTAAAAACAATTTCATAAGAGCAAGGGATTGGTTGCATGCCTTGTCAGAGAAAAAGTCGATGTCCAAGTCAGTACGAGAAGGCAGTTCTCATGTGGCTTTTGACTTCCAGGTGAGCCCCTTTCCAGCTCAGTTAGTGCTTTTTGTACCTTTGGCATGATTCTAGTTCCCAACAAAGTGATCACACATAAGCCCCCAATCTGGCATACTTTGCTTCATCTTCAAATTTTGCTAACTTTCAAAAACTGTAAAGTTAATAATAATAATAATAATAATAATAATAATAATAATAATAATAATAATAATAATAATAACAACAACAACAACAACAACAATAATAATAATAATAATAATAATAACAACAACAACAACAATAACAATTAGTTTATTGATTAGCAGCCCATAGGCCATATCAAAATACAGATGTCCAAACATACAAAAACAATTCAAAATGAAATTGGAGTAAAATACAATAATTTAATATACAGACAAGTAAAATAAGATAAAATTATATTTCAGTATCACCCCTACAATCTACCCCAATCAGTCCCACATATGCCAATCTTATCTGAACCGTTTTACTCAAGTATTGTGATGTGTTAAGTGTTGTTTTCAGATTCTGGCCACACAAAAAATATGTTGTTTTAATATGGGGCTCCCAATGGGTCATTTGTTTAATATATGAACCAAAGTACCTGTCTCTCACACTCTTATACAAACAACAATCAAATAGCATGTGAGCCAAATCTTCTATCTCTACCACTCCACAAATGCAGATACGTCCATCATAGGATATAGAATGGAACCTCCCATATCTGACCATTGTATCAAGCTGTTTGAATCTTGCTCGCATAAATATCTCCCTAAGATATTTTGGCAATTGTAACTTTAAATAGCTGTTTGTTTGAAAAGTGTGTTGATATTTACTCAGCCATTTCAAGTTACCAGTCTTACTAAGAGTGGCTATATCATTTTGTGCTTCTATTTCTAAGATTTTTTGAGTACCGTAACTCTTTTTTTAGCTTGTTCATCTGTTGCACAAGAGACAGGAATACCACAGCTTCTTACAGAATTTGTCAATTTGATAAACCAAGAGGTTTGTAATTGTGCTTTTATCTGATCTAGTAAACATTACTTAGGGAGTCCATCAGTCTCCATTTCATTAATTTTGTATCAGTAGTTATATGTTCTGATTTTAGACAGTGTATGAATTGTATAAATTCCCAACTCAGCTCTAACTGCTGCAGAAGATGTCCTTAGATCTACACCCAAAATACATCTCAAGTGTTAGGACTGTGTTTGTCCTAATACTGTAGTAGAATGTAGACCCCAAACTTCTGCTCCATACAAGAGCTGTAAAGCTGCTTCAGGATGAAAGATTAAACCTGTACAATCCATAGACCTTGAAACCTTTCCATATTGTGAGTGAATCCTTAAGCAAGCTGATACTTGGTAAGTATAATATATTCAACCATTAACAGGCACATAAACCATGTTTACCTACCATTCAAAAGAGACAATTAAAAAGTTAAAAAGGAAAAAAAAGACCCAAACACCCCCTCACCAATAATCAACATCCTGGGATTAACACCAGGATTAACACCAGACCAACAATCAAGTAGTAAATAATAATACCCCAATCAAGGAACTACCAACTTAGATAAACAATCAAACAGTAAACAACAGCTTAATCAAGGAACTCTAAGAATAAAACAATATTCTCATGCTGAAAGGACAACCCATTGTACATAAACAGAGAGCAAGCCTGAAAATATTACCTTGTTGGGTAATGAAGTATCTATAAGACAGCAGCCAAGCTTGGAGAGCACCAAGGACTCATAGTTAAGTCCTGAGCTACAAATATTCTCTTATATCAGTAAATATAATGTACTTGGTATGCTTCTACTCCAGTTTAACTCCCACTTAACTCCTGATAAAGGAAGGTATGGCCTTATCCCAACACTTGGAGAGGACATGGTGACTTTCATGTACCACACAAAGTGAAATGCACTCCTATAGATACTCATATTATTTAGCACCTACATACCTGAAAAATGTACAGTAGTACCTTGGTACTCGTTGTTAATTGGTTCCTAGAGGCATACCAAAAACAAGTGCCAAACAAATTTTTCCCTTTTAATGAATCACAAGGCAGCTGACACTAACAGGTTCTAGCTTGTGCATTGAGTACCAAACAAACATGAGTACCAGAACAAAATTTTCATGTCAGAATGCATTAAGTACGCAATGAGTTTCAAAGCAGCCAAATACCAAGGTACCACTGTAGTGTAAAATCTTACATAGGCATAACAGAATTGAAGGAAACTTCTCAAAACCTAGAGGAAATTTCTATTTTACTTCTTCATCATGCTCACTACAGTTCTCAGTCTTCCAGAAAAATACTGAACGAAGAACCTGGCCTCCCAAAGATTGCCCACTCCTGCTATAAAAAAGAGCCCTAAGACTTCATGCTGGATTTTTTTATATAACAGTATACAGTTGCTTTCCCATTTCTCTCTTCTGATGATGTTACTTCTCAAAATCTATAACCTTGGAGATCATCTAAGTACTGTCTAGAATTGGTTTCTTGAAATCATTGACAACTGTTGAACAATATCATCTCAAGGAAAGTGTTTTTTAAAGTGTTGCAGACAAGCTCTATGTTCACCCTGGAAATGAATCTAAAGCATAGTACAGTCTTAATGATTCCCATCCAAATGGATTTCTTCAATGAGTGAGTGCTCCAAAGCAGAAAGCATTCTCGCCACTTATTTATGTGGCCTTTTTTCATGTGTAATCTTTTGAAATCTACAGAAAGCCTTCTATCTGTATGTACAGGGAAGCAAAGCTCCATAAAGGAACAAAACGTTTTCTTTTCATGCAAAGCAGTTACTATTCTTAATTTCCAAGCATTGGTTCCGAATCCCCGTGAATGATTTAAATCAGATGTATGTATATGTTCTGATCATAAAGCCAAGTGGGCAATTTTGATGCCAAAAGAAGAGAATGAAAGAGGAAGTGAGATAGTCTGAAGTGGTAAAATATGAAGTATTTTTTGCCAAACATTTACTTTGGAATCTAATTTACATACTTTAAAACAGCTTCCCCAAACTAACATTCTCCAGATATTTTGGGATTATAATTCTTCAAACTCCCAGTCAGAAGAGTGTCAGTCACAACACATCTGGAGGGACTCAGAGAAGGGACAGCACCAGCTAGAAACTTCCCTCAGTTAAAAAGACAACACAATCCATTGCAAACTTCTCATGTTGTATATGTACAAATATGTACATCAGTGAAATACAGCACATTCCATTTTTTAAAATTGCGGGGCAGTTTTTCCTTCTGGCAGATTTATGTCTTGTCCTTTTACCAGAGTGGAGAATGCCATATAATCATAGCTGACAGGTCATTTTAGAGCCCTGTGATGCCAAATTACTTTATCAATTGGTAAACTCTGAAGGTGGTGGTGGTGACTTATTTATTAAATTTGCTTGCCATCCATCTCATCGCAGAATTTGAATATCCAACAAAATAAAAAGAGGAAATAAGTCTGAAGCTAACCTGGAATTGAGAGAACTGGTGGGAATCCAAGAACATGGATATTCCCACAATTACTGTGTACACTCAGAGATCCGAATATGTCATCACATCTGCCATGGAAAACTAAAATTAAAACTGTGAACAAAGCAGCTGGAAGATTCTGCTCTGCTTAAGGGGCAACAGCTGTATTTTGTGAGCAAGTAACCTGACACAGTTCATGGTCAGTATAATTCAGAAATAACTGCACATTAATAAGGCAGGTTCTCTATCCTCCCCACTGGTTTTATATCACTTCAATCCCCACTCAAATTAGTAAGCAATCATTTTGCAATTCACATTATGCAATATTTGCCTTTGGGAGAAAACAAGTTTAAAGATGAGGGTAAATCAGATGAGTTGCAAAACGTCAGTGTTATTCCACTCTATGAAGGAATTCTAAATTGTATGTCTGCAAGTACTGTATGAGTTGGATGTTATAAGGGATTGCTTTCCTTTATAGGGACTGGATTCATCAGGTTGCAACATAAGGAGGAGTAACCAGTGACCTGCAGGCCATATGGAGCTGCAGCCCTCCTCCACATTTGCCCACACACTTAGACTCATAAATAGCAGTGCTCTCAAAATTAGAAGGCAAAATGCCAGAATTCAGCCATACCTTTTTTTTCTTTCTTCTTTTATTAACAGGAATAAAAAGCAAAATCAGTGTGCAACCCTTACCTAAGCCTTCCCTTAAAAGATGAGTTAATACTATAACACAGGGATCCTTAGTGCTCTCTAAACGTGGTTGTTTTCTTGCAGACATTTCATTACCAAATTAGGTAACATCATCAGTGCTAGTAAGTGGGGTTTGCTCTCATTTTATGTACTCGTTGTTTGCCTTGTCAGTGTTGGTGGGAGTGGTCTTAGTGGTTTCTGATTGGGCTGTTGTTTACTGTTAGCTTGTTAGTATTTTTTGAATGGTATGCAGATGTTGTTTATCTCCATACGCCTGTTGATAGCTGATTTGTGGGAGTGGCAGGTTTCTATATTGTTTTTAGACTTGGCTTGGTCTAGGATGCTCACAATTTCCCAGTTGAAACTATGGTTAAGTCTGCCCATGTGTTGTGAAATTAAGCACCTTTCATCATGTCTTCTGATTGCTTGGTGTTCATGAATGTCCTCTGTTTGTTTATCACACACAGTGGCTTACAATGCTTGCCATAGATAACTCCTGATCTCTCTGAGGCTGCTGGGTCCTTCAACTCACCTAGGATATTTTGGAGGGCTTCAGTTGTCTTGTGTGCCATAGTGATGTCATTTGGCTGCAATAATCCACTGATGGTTTCAGAGATGCCCCCAATGTATAGCAGTGCCATCCCCATCCCAGTCTATGTTGGCTGTGCTACGTTGGGTTCACCCACTGATGAAGTTGCATGGATATCCATCTTGCTGGAAGATGCTCTATAAACAATCTGTCTCCTCTCCCCTCTGATGCCCAGGGTAGCCAGTGTGCCTGCATTCATCTAAATAATGCTCCCACCAGCTTCTTTTATGAGAGGCCTGGTTGCTGCCCTGATAGTAGAGTACCTGGTTGGGGTAGGTAGTCCTATGATAGACCTGTGTTTCCAATTGCCATCTCTGCTCTAGTAATGAGGACATTCAGGAAGGGTAGCATGCTGTTGTTCTCTTATTCCCCAGTGAATTCCACATTCCTGAAGATGTTATTTATGGTCCCATATGTGTTCTCCAGTTGGTCCTTTTTTATTATGACAAAGGTGTCCTCTATATACTGGATCCATACTTTGGGTAGTATACAAGGGAGTGCTATAGATTCCAGGCACTGCACCACAATCTCTGTTAACAGTCCCAAAAGCAGTGATTCCATGGGTGTTCCTTTGATTTGTTGATATATTTGTCCATTGAACTGAAAGTATGTGATTAGGCAAAGGTTGATAAGATCCAGGATTCTGGGTATTTCAATCTTGGTGTACTTGGTTTAATCTACATGGTGTACTTGGTTTAATCTACATGCTGTCATGGATTCCCTAGTCAATTCTGGTTCATGGATGTAAAACATGCTGTGACATCAAATGAGACCATGATTTCATTTTTATCCATCATCATGTCTTTGATTCTTTGGAAGCACTGAAATGGGGAGTTGATAGAGCATTTGCTTCCCTCTATGAGGTGTCCAAGCCCTTCTGTTAATTCTTTAGCAATGATGTAGGTGGGGGTCCCTGGCAATGATACAATTGGAGTAAGAGCTATGTCTGGCCTGTATGCTTTGGACACAATGCAAAGACACAGGCCAATGTAAGCCAGTGCAAAGCATATAGGCCAGACATATGTCTCCATCCAATTGTATCATTGCCAGGAACCCCAACTTACAATAGTGCTAAAGAATTAACAAATTCTTATAGCCTAGTCCAGAGTGGAGACATCAAAGTACTTACACCAAAACTGACTTTGGTTCATGGATTGAATTGATAAAGAGAAATTTAACTTTTATATACAGTTCTGTTTTTAATTCAATTCAATTCAGAATAAAGTTGGAGGGGGCCTTGGAGGTCTTCTAATCTAGTCCAGCCCCCTGCTCAAGCAGGAGACCCTATACCATTTCAGACAAGTGGCTGTCCAGTCTCTTCTTAAAAACCTCCAATGATGGAGCACCCATAATTGTTCCATGGGTCAATTGTTCTCGCTGTTAGGAAGTTTCTCCTTAATTCCAGGTTGCTTCTCTCCTTGATTAGTTTCCATCTGTTGTTTCTTGTCCTGCTTTTTGGTGTTTTGGAAAATAAGCTGACCTTCTCTTCTTTGTGACAGTCCCTCAAATATTGGAATATTACTACCAGTATCATGTTACCCCTAATCCTTCTTTTCTCTAAACTAGCCATACCCAAATCCTGCAACCAATCTTCATATTTTTAGTCTCCAGGCCTTTACATTTCAAATGGGAAAATCCTTTTTAAAGCAAATGCCTGGAAAAAAACCCCCCATAATTTGGTGTAATGAAATACTATTCTAAATACCCAACTCTAACATATTAAGTCTGAATATTCCACTATACACACATGCATACATATAAGTTAATATATGATCCTGTTGATTGTGTTTGTATGAAGAAGTCAACTGATGGGTGTTAGTCCTGTAAATCAATTTACTGTGCAGACATCAGCTGAAATAAGTCCGTTTCTTGACTCAAATGGTAAACTGGGGAATTGGCCAAGTGAACATTTTTTTTTTAACTTTTTTGCTGCTTAATAAAAAAAAAGTTCTTTTACTTCATACTACACTTAAAACAAAAATTTTCACATTTAAAAAGCAAGCATCCCAGAGCAAAACCCAGAGCCCTACCAGATGTGGCATGAAAAACAAACTGAAGAACTCCCCTGTCCCACCAATAAATTGAACATTTTGCTGGAGGTTTTCCATTATACTTCCTCCTCCTGTGATGATATCAGAAGTTTGAGGAGTAAACTGCTATCTCATGCAATGGGAAAGTCGCCAATTGGTCAGAAGGCTACAAACAAGGAGGGTGTAAAACTGCATCTGGAAATGCCTTTAGATAAGATAAAAAGCACCATGCAGGTAGTCCTTGACTTACAAACATTTGTTTAGTGGCTGTACGAAGTTACAACTGCACTGCAAAAAGTTACTTCCAGATGGTCCTCATACTTAAGGTAACTGTCGCAGCATCCCCAAGGTCACATGAACAAATTCAAGTGCTTGGCAAGTAGCACGTGTCTGTGACAGTTGCAGCTACCATGGGTCATGTGATTGCCGTTTGTGACCTTCACAGCTGGCTTGTGACAAGCAAAGTCAATTGGGGAAGCCAGATTCACTTAACAAACTGCAGTGATTCATTTAACAACCATGGTGCAACTCACTTAACCACCTTGCTTAGCAATAGAAATTCTGATCTCAGTTTTGGTCATATGCTGAAGATTACCTTTATTGGAATAACTTCTTAAAAGCTTTACAAAATAAATGTCCATCTAGGATAGCCAACAGATACTCTGCCCTGCAATTTTGAGAGCTGTGTTCCCAACATACTGACAGTGCCAGATTGGAGAAGGTCGCTGTGTGGAGGTTAAGGTTTAGACACAGCTTAATTTATTCCCTCAATTTTGAATCTTTTTCCATGCAAGTAAGAAATCTCAATCCTTGCTTTCTAATCACAGTGCAGCTAGAATAGGGCAACAGGTACATAATTCCAAAAGAAGTTTAACCTGGAATGGATAACAACAAACAATTAAAATGTCATTGTTAATGACATACTGTATTAAGTTCATATTATACTACTTGAAGTTTAGTTCTTAACTGCAGAATTGTTGAACATAAACAATAGCTGATAAAGTGCCACATATTTGCCTACTCAGTAAGGGGACAGCTGAGCATTTTCTTCATAGCCATGCCTGTAATTTAACAACAACAACAACAATTACAGCCATTCAGCATTCTTGGTAGGAGAAGAAGAAAAAGCAGAGATATATTTTTGTGGCCAACTGAGGAGCAGATAAATTCACTGGGAAGTTTGAGGAAGGGCAATCTGTCCGAGTAGTGAAAATTATAAGAGTTCGGTAGAGGTGTTTTTAAACAGAAATGATGGCAACTATTCTTAATTTGTCCCAGATGCTGCCAATCACTCTCACAGAGGTCAATCCAGGGATAACTCAATTATAATATCAATCCCACCAAGAATGATTTTATGTGTGGGCGCTCTTGAGAGAAGTGTGACGATAATGTCCAGATGGATCATTTGGAGCAGGAAGCTTGTGAACTGCAGTCTGCAGTGAGACCTCTAGTGTTTTTCTTCTTCCACATCCTGGCAGAGTTCCTGTAAAGTATAAACACACACAGAGCTTCTATTGTTTGCAGCCCTTCACGAGCCCCACTGATCCTAATATGGAATTCAGCAGGAAACCCATGATTTCCTGACATAGAGCAAACTGGAGAAAATAAAGGGATTGCCTGAAATAAAAAGAACAAGAGACACACAGAGAGAGTCCCTCCATTAATTGGTTCCAGTTTCCACTTTCTCTTTGGAAATGCAATGGAAAAATGGAATGGATTTAGCACGAATCCCTGATTTTTCAGGCCAAACCAGAGCAGAAGAACAGACATTCAGCTCCTCCGATTGCTGCTATTTTTAAGCCGTGTGAAATACCACCGTCTCTGTATGCAAGATGAAGATTTCCTGACTTGAACTAACGACACGCGTGTCGATTGTCTATTTATTCCCTCACATGGTTCTCCTCTGTGGCTTGAAAAGATCAAGTGTACAAACTGAAGTTATGATTTCATGATTGCCTGCCATGCAGCAACAACAATAGCAACAAAAAAATACTCATTCAAGAAGAAGCCTGCTATCAACAACTGAAATTCTCCTTTGGGATCTGTGCTCTTTCGGGTGTGCTTGCAAAAGCTGGAAGGAAAAAAGAAAAGCAGGAACAACCAGCATGAGTGGCAAAGAAGAAGAGCCCAGCTATTCGGATAGCAGCGTGAAGAAGATGCTCAAGTGTGTGGTGATTGGTGACGGAGCTGTTGGCAAGACCTGCCTGCTGATGAGTTATGCCAATGATGCATTTCCGGAAGAATATGTACCGACAGTGTTCGACCACTATGCAGGTAAGAATAACCCATTCCTCTTTCTTATATGTGCCAGAAGTGTTCAAATGCTAACCTATTTCCTCCCCACAAATATGCATTTACATGCATTCACAGACCTTATCAAAGCTAAATGTACCTTACACAGTGATAGTAGCATTCCTAAGGGGTGTAATTGTGAAACTTCCCCTCTACAAAGAAGCCCTGCATGTAATGAATTAACAGACCAGAACTTTACCATCCCTTTCCTCATGAACTACTTATTTTGTGGCAGGTAGTGATAAAATTTGGAAAGTGAGACCATTTTAATTAAACCACTGTGATCTAATGGTGTTGGCTGGCTCTAAACTTTTATATTAATGATTATTAGTTTTTCCTCTTCTACTCTTTGAAGAGATGGCCCCAGATAAGGTTTGCCAAGGCATGAAGAAGAAGTCCAGCCTAGTTCAAGAGGATGGTTGTTATGGTGATGGAATATATATGTATATCTCCCCACCACCACACTAAGTGTTCTTTCTGGTCTAAAAGTTCATTTGTGTCTTGCCTGTTTCAGAGCCAGTATACCAGTCCTACAGCAATGCCTTCTCCATAAGATTGGCTGGCTTCAGACATCATGAAATCATTTTACTTATTTACTTATTTATATTTCTAATTCACTTAGTATCAGGGATTTTGGTATATTACAAAGCCCATGCAGACACACACAAACACACATAGACCATAAAACCAAATATATCTCAGCCACAGTTTTGTCATCTCTTGAGAAGTAGATCTAAAGCAGGGTATCAAACTCGCAACGTCACGTGACGTGTCGCAACGTATCGTGACTTTTTTGCCAGCAATGGGGTGGACGCAGTTTTGGCATGACGCATCCGGCCCGTGGGCTGGCACCCCTGATCTAAACAAAGCCTTGCTATTTGTTGAATATAAAATGAAGATTAAAAGTGTGGTGTCGTTTTGCATAATCTTTGTGTATATTTATTAAAATGCATGCATGCAAAACTAGATCTTACTGCTTGGACTGAAATAGAGAATTCCCTACTATTTCTTCATAGTAGGGAAACCTACAACTGTGATTGCCTGCTGCTCAGTCCAATATTTTCCCCTTTTGTGCTTTAAACAATTCTTGGAATAGAGGAAGTTTTCAGGGTATTTTCTCCTGTAAGGCAGGAAATCCATCCACAGTACCAAGGAGCTGAATTCTATTCCAAAGCTCACATTGCATGCTAATGACATTTACAACCTAACTGGAATGCTCTTGATTCCAATCCATTATAAAACATTAAGAAACTCCATAACACAAGGACTAGACAAAGTAGTTGTGACTTTGCCTGAAAACTTAGTTTGGAGAAAAGATATGATTTTCAGGGTTTTAATCATTTTCCACAAGGGTTAAAGAAATAAAATAAAAATAGTGGCTGGGTGAGTGGGTACTATAGATTTCAGAGGTTATTTGGAACTAAAGTACTAATCAGATTTGAACTAACTCTGATTTGAAGGATAAACTCATTAACCTTGATTTTTCTCTGGGTTGCATTTGCAAGACCGCCTCCTACCAAACACCTCCCTTCGACCAGTCCGCTCCCACAGAGAGGGCCTCCTTAGAGTGCCGTCGGCCAGACAATGCCGGCTGGCAACCCCCAGGGGGAGAGCCTTCTCTGTGGCAGCTCCTGCCCTCTGGAATGACCTACCCCCCGACCTACATACAGTTGCGGACCTGCGCCTTTTTCGCCAAGCCCTGAAGGCCCATCTATTCCGTGCGGCCGGCCTGGCGTAGTTTGATTATGTTTTAGTGGGGGTTTTGTATGGGGTGTTTTTAGAACAGGCCTGTTATTTAATTTGATTTTAGAACAGAAACTTGTGTATATTTATCGTGGTTTTTAGTATCGCCTGTTCACCGCCCTGAGTCCCGTAAGGGAGATAGGGCGGTATANAATAATAATAATAATAATAATAATAATAATAATAATAATAATACGTGGGCAGTTGTTCTGAGAGATAAAGGAATAAAACTGGGGTAGAAAATAGGAGATTTTCCTGAAATTATTGGACTATAGTTTACAGATGGAACGTAGATGGAGTGAATCGTGAAATTCAGTCATTTTTGTAGTCCAGGGTTTTATGGCTAAATATATGGTACACACCAAACCAATTAGTTCTTAATCAGTAAACCATGGTTAATCAAACCATAGTGTCTCACAATATGGGATTTCAGTCCAGTTGTCTTAGCCTAATCTACTTCCAAGATTTGTTGGGAGGATGCAGAGAGGAAAGAAAGAAAGAAAGAAAGAAAGAAAGAAAGAAAGAAAGAAAGAAAGAAAGAAAGAAAGAAAGAAAGAAAGAAAGAAAGAAAGAAAGAAAGAAAGAAAGAAAGAAAGAAAGAAAGAACACGGCCCTAAGCTTCTTGAGGGAAGAATGGGATACAAAGGTCATTATAAATTAGCAGTTGTCATTAGAAATTAGACTTGCTTAAGAGGATAAATAATTCTGCAGCTGCTCACACAAACAATTTACAAAGATAAATATAACCAAAACCAATCTCATTACTATTGTTAAATGTAAGACAGCAATCTGAACAAACAGTGTAATCTTGTAGTAGAGATAAAGAAATGTACCGGTAAATATCTTTTAACAAATAAAGCCCAGCACCACATGTCAAAAAGAGTTAAAGTAGAAAATTAAATACAAACCAAGACTGTATCAATATTTCATTTAGGATGGAGTTACCACTGAACTTTTTGCTCTCTCGAAAAAGGATGAAGAACACAACACAATATTCTAAAACCAGCAAAAAAAAAAGAGAGAGTGGTGGCCTCTTTAACCTAAATGTTCTTTATAAATGTCCCTGTGAAATAAGCAGATGCCATTATCATAAAAGAAAAGGCAACATGTATCTGTAAAAGCTAATTTTATAATACCACCAAGGGATAATGATGATAAATGGAACTTGGCTAATCATTTGGGAGCATTACTAACTGGCTTCTTTTAGCCAGGTTAAAAATTACAGATTGGCAGATCTTTCTTGGTTCATTTCACTCCAGGTTCAGAAGCATTACCATCTTTTGCATTCCATAGTCCAGAAAGAGTGACACAATTACATTTCCCAGTTCCCAGCTTGATTTTTGAATTCACAATATATTGTAGTTTACATAAATTATGTCCCTGGTGGGAACTACATATCTCGTAGAAATACTGTCATCAGTAAAATTATGCACTTTGGGGGCAATATCATGGAATCTGTTGACTGTTGCTGTAATTATATCAATTTCAAGTTTTCACTAGTAGAGATGCATCTATTCTGCAGCTTTGACATATACAGGTTCAGTGCAAGTATACATTCCAGATTAGTAGGGCCCTTCTCACATGACCATTTCAGAGCATGAAATTCATAAGAAATTTTTTAGCAGTTTTGGCTACCAGCTGTAGTCCAGTTGTGGCATTCACCAGTATGAGTCAGCATCTACATTATTGCAAGTCTAGAGCCAATATATGTGACATTCTGCACATAAGCTTTTCACAAGATTAACCATGGGAACAAGCCTCAACTTTCCTTGCCGTTTTGCCCATTAATTACCAGAATGAGATGTCAAACATGCTGCATGCATTGTTATGTATATATTTCATGTCTGCATTTGAGTATCAAGCAGATCAGTCCTGGCCTGGTACTCTCAAACATTTTATTTGTAAGTAAGATAAAGAGACAATGCAAAATCAATTAATCAGGGAGAGAAGCAACCTAGAACTAAGAAGAAATTTCCTGACAATTAAAACAATTAATCAATGGAACAACCTGCCTCCAGAAGCTATGAATGCTCCAACACTGGAAGTTTTTAAGAAGAGATTGGACAGCCATTTGTCTGAAATGGTATAGGGCAGGGGTGTCAAACTCACAATGTCACATGACGTGTCGCGACATATCGTGACTTTTTTGCCATTGCCGGCAATGGGGTGAGCGTGGTTTTGCTATGATGCATCTGGCCCATGGGCCGGCAGTTTGACACCCCTGGTATAGGATTTCTTGCCTGAGCAGGGGGTTGGACTAGAAGACCTCCAAGGTCCCTTCCAACTCTGTTATTCTATTCTAAAATATCAAATATGCAGGTGACAAAATAATAGGTAGCAGAGTTAATGCCTTAGAAGGCAGAAATAGAATTCAAAGTGAGAAATATGCAAAATGATAGAAATTCAATGCAGACAATTGTGTAATCCTTCATTTAAGAAACAAAGATCAAATGTACAATCATAGGATGGGAATAGATGGCTTGGATGTAGTATTTGTGAAAAAGAGTTTGGAGTTATAATTGTCAACAAACTGAATAAGAGTCAATAGTGTAGTATGGCTGTGAAAAAAAAGCAAATATGAGTTTAGGCTCCACCAACAAAAGTATGGTTTAATATCATTTTACTTTATTTCACGCTTGTCAGATCCCATCTCTAGTTTGTATCCAGCCCTGCACACCAAACTTAAAAAGGATTCAGATAAATAAACAGCTTAAAAGAAAGGCAATAACGACACTAAAACTATGAAGAGTGATTGAAAGAATAGAAAATAGTTAGCTTTAACGATAAGAAGACTGTGGGAAGCACAAAAGCATTTTCAAAATGCCTGAAACAGTGACACACAGAAGGTCAAGACCTTTTTTTTATTATTCCAGAGTGTAAGACATGCAATAAAAGGTTTAATTTACAGAAATGCAACAACAAAATATTTCCCAATGGTAAGAGAGGTTTTTTTTAGAAAGGTTATAAACTCTCTTTCCCTTGAAGTGCTCATGCAGAGACTGACGATCCACCTTTCAGGGACAGGTGGCATGCTGCGGGTGCTAATAGGAAATTATTGAAATTGGCCAAATTAAGGTTTTTTTTAAAGGGGTGTTTTAATAAATTTTTAGGGGGAACAAGGGAGGTTGGGAGGGGGGAGGATCACCTTAGGTCAGGACCAGCCATGTCTGAGGGTTGCGGTGTAGAAAGGGTGGGGGGGAGGGTGGGGGGTTGAAGGAGGAGGGAGGTATTAGTACGGTCAGTGGGAGAGGCAGATATGGCGGGAGCAGAGGACCATA
>NW_015389077.1:0-75408 GCF_001527695.2 Protobothrops mucrosquamatus | reverse complement strand
ACTGACCTAGGGTGAATTTTTAAATAGGGACAATTTTTAATGATTTTAAACAAGACACAGCTACAAATATTTGGTTTTTAATTGGCTTTTATAGGGAAATGTTTTGTATTGTTTTTAATATGCTGTGAGCCGCCCTGAGTCCCATGGGGGAGAAGGGCGGCATATAAGTCTTATTATAAATAAATAAATAAATAAACAGTTTAATTTGGATTCCTATATTAAATAGGAGATTTTGTGACCACAGTTCACATTTTTTAAAAAAAGCCAAAGTGAATATATTAAAATGGGTAAAAGATTGTATATTATTAATAATAAAAATTGAAGGTGTTTTCCCAAAAATCCACACTAAAGAAAGTATATATAAAAATGCACTCATTAATGATGCACATTTGAAAAACATATACAAATCCTTGTGTGAGAAACTAAGTAAAAACCACCTTGACTGCTTTGCACCTTCACACTGTACTCAGAAATGAACGGGAGTGTGTAACCACCACATGCTAAAATATATAGTTTGATACAAATATCAGAATCAGAATAGAACTGGAAGGGATCTTGGGGGTCTTCTAGTCCAACCCCCTGCTCAAGCAGAAGATCCTATAACCGTGGTGGTGAACCTATGGCACGCGTGCCACAGGTGGCAGGCAGAGCCCTCTCTGTGGGCACGCGCGCCGTCGCCCCAGTCCTAGGCCTTCAGCTGGGTTTTATAAAATCTTTTCACTTTAGGCCTCCGCCGCCGTGTGGGGGAAAAAGAGGTTCAATCAATCAATCAAATTCAACTTCTGGGGAAAAAAAGATGTTGCAAAGTTGGAATTGATTGATTGAACTTTTTAGTCCCACCCAGTCTGCCATTACCACCACAGCCATGCCCATTCAATGGGCCACACCCACCCAATGGGCCATGCCCACCAGGCACCCGATGATACATAAGTGGGTTTTGGGTTTCAGTTTGGGCACTTGGTCTCTAAAAGGTTCACCATCACTGTCCTATAACATTTCAGAAAAGTGACTGTCCAATGTCTTCTTTAAAACTTCTAGTGATGAAGCACCCACAAAGTCTGAAGGCAGGCTGTTCCACTGGTTAATTGTCCTCATTGTTAGGAAGTTTTTCCTTAATTCCAAGTTGCTTCTCTCCTTGATTAGTTTCCATCCATTGTTTCTTATATTGCCTTCTGGTGCTTTGGAAAATAAATTGATCCCTTCCTCCTTGTGGCAGCCTCTCAAATACTGGAATACTGCTATCATGTCCTTCCTAGTCCTTCTTTTCTCTAGATTGGCCATTCCCAAATCCTGCAACTGTTCTCCATATGTTTTAGTCTCCAGGCCTTTAATCATCTTAGTTGCTCTTCTTTGCACTTTTTTCAAAGTCTCAACATCTTTTTGTAATGTGGTAACCCAAACTGGATGCAGTATTCCAGGTGTGGCCTTACTAAGGCTTTATAAAGCGGTACTAATACTTCATGTGATTCTGATTCTGTGCCTCTGTTTATACAACCAAGGATTGGATTTGCTTTTTTGACTGCTGCCGCACACTGCTGGCTGATGTTTAAGTAATCATCCACTAGGACTCCAAGATCCCTCTTACAGTTACTGTTTTTGAGTCAGGTTGTGTCTAATCTGTATAGTACACAGGTTTACATCTAGAAACTGCAATCCAGCTGAGATCATTCCCATCCTCATTTATTTCAACAAGTTTAAACTCTCCATGAAAAACTATTTAGTTTTAATCTGTGATTTATTTTAAATTAGCAGCTTCACAGAGAGCAAGGAGGGTCATGTTAACATCTAATATCCATACCATTAATTTAAAAACTGTACACATTTCTGAAGATATAATTACATCTTCCCTAACTATCTAAAGTGTGATTTGGGAAGTTAAAGACACCAGAGTAAAACCTAAAAGAGTTTTAGTGTGTGGGAAGGCGAGAGGTTAAAAAGAAGCATTTTCTGTCACTTAGAGGCTAATGAAAAGACTTCAAATCTCAGGAAAAGGGGGGAAACCACAGAATTGAGGGGACAGAATTGTAGAACTGTGTTTTTTCATTTAAATAAATGTTTTTTTTATTATTAGAATCACACACTGGAAAAAAAGAATCTAATTCTTCAAGTTTCCACTTGAAACTAGCTAGGTGCAAAGGTGCATAGCCATCCTGCTGTGATCAAGCAAGACATATATTTAATTTGAAAAATGATGAAAAACAGATCAATACACCAAAACTATTCATGCTACATTTTTTTAAAGAAGTATCAAAAGTCTCATAGAAAATTGAAGAAGTGCATAAGGCTGGAGCAGTACTTGACATCACTGACAAGTACATCTGCTTTTTCAGTTGCAAAGAGGTTTATACTACCCACTACATGAATTTAGCATCTGGGTAAAATAGTTTAAGCATCCATTCCATCTGGGATGAAAGACTAGCAGGAAGGGAAAAGTTAACAATGAGGGGCTGAAGAAATGACTACTGTGCTGCCAAGGTGCCAGAGAAAAATAGTTGAGATCATTTAAACTGGGGTTTCTTCCAAACTCAGCTATTGAAAAGATGGAAAGATCATGTATTTTTTTTATTTATGTCTCTGACAAACCAATGCAGCGGTCATGGAACAAACACTCAGAATGATGGGCTTGTCTTGCTTGGAAAGCAGCAGCTGGATCACAAGGCCAGACAATCTGTGGATATTAATAAAGCCTTAGAAATGTTTGTCCTTTAAGGAATGTAATAAAAATATCATCTGAAAAATTATTTTGACACTGAAATCGCCCTTGTTACTTATGTGGGTATTTATAAAAGCATGCAAGTCTCCATAGGATCTCCCAGCAGGGGAAATGAGTAGGAGGCAAAAGAGGTTAAGTTTAAGAAACAAACTCCAGGTTTCCAGAACTGGGAGCAACACTTTTAGTAACAATCCTTGTATTTGAGCAAAAAAAAAAATGATAAGTATATGAGACTGCTGAAAACAAGTTATTTTTTTTCTGTGAAAGAAAAAAATTGGGAGGAAAACAAGCAGCAGGTAGGCAAAGCAGTTGCTTCCTGGCTAACCATTCCTATATTCCAAAGAACCCCTCAATCCCCCCCTACACACACACACACACACACACACATACATACATACTTGAGATGCCATGCAGGGCAGAGAGAACAACCAAAAATGCATGATGGACAATTAGCTCAGGCTTCTTCCCTTTTTTCATAGATCAACCTCAGTAGTTCAAACCTCCACAAGCCTTTTGGGTTTGTTTCCTCATGAAACATTTACAAGAGGATTATCTCACCTTCCCTTTCCTTTTTTTTTTTAAAAAAAATATTCATCTTGCAAACTGAGTTTATCAGAATGCTAAACAAGGCAAGAATCTGTTTGACAAGGTTGAAGCTTTCACACATATGTCAATTTTTTTTATATGAGTTGTAATCAATTCAATCATAAACTATTTATGGCAACAATTCTCACATTTGAGTGTTACTGAGTGATAAGTCACAAATGATGAGATATTGAATGAGACAAACAAGTGAGTTTTTGTTTTGGGTCATTCTGCAGAAATGGACCTTTGTAAAACTACTTTCTCCAAGTGCCACTAACAGGAATAGCCCCTTCATAACGGTGGGCTTTATTTGATGCTCTTAAGTTATTCATGGCTTCCAGGGATTTTGAGCAGTCTGGGCATTTTTTCCCTTCATTTCATCCCATTAATCTTCATTATTAAAATACTTATTTGGTACATTAGCCATTCATTATAACTGCACTGAGTACATCATTCCCCAACCTGGTGTTTTCCAGATGTACAGTATTTGATTTTAAGCTCTGTCATTTCCGATCCTAGCTCAGAATGATAAAAATCACTACCCAACACATGTGCAGGGAATGTAGAAGTAAAATAGTGGATATCAAAAACTTTAAAAATACTAGCATCTTTAAGTACTATATAATATTTGAATAAGGGGATAGAAGGGAACTCATCAAATTTGCAGAAGACACCAATGGTGAAAAAGTAAGGTTCTACATTTAGGCAAGAAAAACCAAATGCACAGGTATAGTATAGGTGGTACTTTGCTCAATAGTAGTAACTGTGAGAGGATCTCGGAGTCCTAGTGGACAATCACTTAAATATGAGCCAGCAGTGTGCTGCAACTGCCAAAAAAGCCAACACAGTACTAGGCTGCATTAACAGAGGGATAGAATCAAGATCACGTGAAGTGTTAATATACTACTTTACAATGCCTTGGTAAGGCCACACTTGGAATACTGTATCCAGTTTTGGTCACTATGATGTAAAAAAGATGTTATGACTCTAGAAAGAGTCCAGAGAAGAGCAACAAAGATGATTAGGGGACTGGAGGCTAAAACATATAAGGAACAGTTGCTGGAATTGGTATGTCTAGTTTAATGAAGAGAAGGACGAGGGGTGACATGATAGCAGTGTTCCAATATATCAGGGGTTGCCACAAAGAAGAGGGAGTCAAGCTATTCTCCAAAGCATCTGAAGGCAAGACAAGAAGCAATGGATGGAAACTAACCAAAGAGAGAAGCAACCTAGAACTAAGGAGAAATTTCCTGACAGTTAGAACAATTAATCAGTGGAACAACCTGCCTCCAGAAGCTGTGAATGTTCCAACACTGGAAGTTTTTAAGAAGAGACTGGACAGCCATTTGCCTGAAATGGTATAGGCTTTCCTACCTGAGTAGGGGGTTAGACTAGATGACCTCCAAGGTACCTTCAAACATTATTGTTGTTGTTATTATTATCATCATCATCATCATCATCATCATCATCATCATCATCATCATCATCATCTACTTTACCTGCAGGGCTTACCTAATTGCAGTGGCTCTTCTCCTTGCTCAGTAATTGATTCTAATCAGTGATGATGTGGGAGTATAAACAGCCAAGCAATTGCTCCTTTGTAAGATACCATAAGATCCTGTGCTTTTTCTCCTTCTGTTAAGTATCTACATGAAGCCACTGGAAGAGATTGTCTGATGATTTGGTATCAACAATATGCTGATGCTATCTTACTGGTCAGCACTGGGAATAGTATCAGTGGCTTGATCCAGTGTCTGGATACAGCAAGGGATGGTTGGGATGAGATAGGCTGAAAGTCAACACCACTCTCTGTCCATTTTCTGTTGTATCTCTTGATGGATTGAAACTGCCTCTGAAGGAGCTGGTTATCAACTTAGTAGTCAGTTCTTCTGGATTCACAGCTTTTGCTGCTTGGGCAAAGAGAGGCTATGGCCAAGGAGGTTTTTGCCCAATTTAAATTGGTATGTCAGTTGCAACCTTACCTGGAGGAGGAGTATCTCAGTGTAATGATTCATACCATCACCACCAGTTGTCTGAAGTACCACAAAATCTAAACAAGTCTGCCTCTGAAGCTTCCATTAGTCCAGAATGTAAGAGCCCACTTGTTGAGAGGTATGAACCAACAGAAGTATGTAACCCATGTGCTCTGGCCTCTAAACTGGCTATCTATTGGCTTCCTTGTGCTATTCAAAATGTTAGAGCAGGGGTCTTCAAACTTGGCCCTTTTATGACTTGTGGACTTCAGCTCCCAGAATTCCTCAGCCAGCATTGCTGGCTGAGGAATTCTGGGAGTTGAAGTCCACAAGTCATAAAAGGGCCATGTTTGAGGCCCCTGCGTTAGAGAATGTATTACTAATGCCCTGCAAGGGGGATGGATATCCTCAAGCCACCTTAGTAGAACTGCTCAGATTTCATGGGGAAGAGTACACCAAATGACAGGTTCTGTGTCAAAGAAACAACTTTGTATAATTTTGGAAAATATCACAATGTTAATAACTGAATTGCTTAAAATGACTTTTGATATTTGAATGCAATCATACACTTCATTTATGCTGCTTTTGTTTTAGTTAAAAGTTTTTAATATTACCTGTGATTTTAAGTTCTGATTATTTATTTAAGTATCCATGTTTTGTTGCAAATTATTGATCTGTTTGTGGTGGGCTCATATACATGAATAAAAGTATTGTACTATCACCACTTCTCCCCATAGGCTAAGCAGTTGAACTATCTGTTATTTTATGAAGTTATTTCATTGAACAAAATAAATTTGTACAGTAAACTCTAAATCGGATTCTTAACGTCCCAGCAAATGTTTCATCATAATTAAGGCAGGTAAGACAGATGCAGAAATAAAGAATGCGGATCATTTCCATAAGGTGTTTCACTGGAAAATGCTGTTAAATTCTAAGAACACTGGAATGATAAGATTTATGATACCTAAGAATTAATTCATCAAGAAGAAAAAGAAACATCTTCCTACTTACAGCACATACTTTCAGGAGACACTAACGACACCACTAGTAAAAGCAATAGCACTTACAGTTATATACCGCTTCACAGTGCTTTACAGCCCTCTCTAAGTGGTATACAGAGTCAATATATTGCCCCCGAAAATCTGGGCCTTCATTTTACTGACCTTGGAAGGATGGAAAGCTGAGTCAACCTTGAGCCGCTGAGACTTGAACTGCCGAACTGCTGGCAGTTGGCAGTCAGCAGAAGTAGCCTGCAGTACTGCATTGTAACCACTGCGCCACCTTGTTATTAATTACTGTGCAATTTGTTGTGTTAAGATATAGAAAGATTAAGATGGAAATCCTGTAGTTTATGGGATGGCATGCATGGATTGATGAGTGGCATATTTTGTCTTGCTCAGTGGCAGGATAGAGAACAAGCAAGATTCATTTCAAGCAGAAGATGTTTTTTCTTGGGTATATAGCATCAGCATCAGCATTATCATTTTGGCCATTGTCTAGCCACTGAAGAGTGAGGGCCTCTTCTGCATGTTTCCAATCAATACAGTCCTAAGCTTTCTTTTGGCAATTAGACCCACAATACTTCTGATGTCGTCGATCCATCTTGTTTTAGGTCTCTTTCGTGGGTATATAGCATTCTATAAAACTCTAAAGACTAGGATTGTTAGATTCCAGAGTTCTCAGCCAATTAAGACTCATTGTGGCTGGAAATTCTGAATGTTGACATGTCAGTACATCTATAAAACCCCACCTTGTGGAATTAAAGAATAGGAGGACTTTGATGTATTATCAACAGCAAGTAGGAGCTGAGCTTGAATGCTATTTATAGTTGTGCATACTTTAAAATAATTCTCAAGAAGTGCTTTGGACCTCATCCAAGTGCAGGCATAGCATTGTTTTACTATTCATTAAAAGCAACCTACTTTTTTCCAGGCTGCAGCACAACTCTGAATGTAAGATGCAGCTGTTTTATGGAGTTGATTTTTCATACATGGGAATAATTCTCTAAATTCTACCCTCCAACTGTAAGGACAATTCCCAGAATTGTCCACAATGGTTGTGCTGATTCATGGTCATGCCGGGAGCTGATGTTCCTGCATAGGAGAAGATAGAGTAGAAAAGGGTGTTTTAAGCATTACTTTTCCAGAATAGTTACTACTCTGTAGTTATTACGTGCTGTACTGTGCACTGGGCAAAAGAATATAAGACTGCTGAATCAGATCCCAAATCCATTTAGTCCAGAATCTTGCTCCCCACAATAGCTAACCTAGTAAATGCTGAAGCATAGAAGCTGAATCTGAAAGTTGCAGCCATCCCTATGCTTCACAATTACTTATTCGGGGGAATGCTGATTTCAAGCCCAGATACCTGGCAAAATTATTAAGATTTTCAAAACCAGTGGTAAGATTTTTGCCTATGAATTTTTATCCACAAAAGAATTTTTTTAGGGACAGATCGGATTCCAATGAATCTAGTTCTGTAGGTCATCACTGCTATTAGTCAGGGTGATGTAACTGTCTCAGGTAAGATGCTGGAAGCCAGAACTGTCTGTACATGTGCTTTTTAAGTAAGCCGACTATGAAGTGGAAGATGCAGTCCTGTCTCCAGTTTTTAAGGAAGATTCAGCTGCTGTCAGTAATGGGAGAGGTAATGTGGTGGAATGTAATCTAAATTCCAAGGCAGTCGGGGCTGCTTTCCAGAGGAACAAGAGACAGCGAAGTTTAGATAGTTTGGCTGGAAGGAGGGACAAGACAGTTTCTTCCTGGGAGTTCTCGGAATATATCTTTAATGATGCAAGTAACTTGGCAAGATTTCTGACAGTAGGTTAGGAACAATAAAGGAAACTGCTATGAAATAACTCAGCATGTCTTTCTTGGTTTTTGGTGCCTAACAGGTGCCATCTTGACCATTTCTTCAAGAAGCAAGCTAACATGGGACAACCTTGATCCTTGATTCTGCTTCAATAGGTCAATATAGAAATTACCCACCATTGTCCCTTTTATAAGTAAAGGATGGAAGAGTAACTGCCAGTAGCAACAGCATGTTTCACCAACCATGCATTACCTATTGCCTAGTAGAGGTGCTTTTATTAGAGAAACTGAATGACCATATTATGGCCACACTTTGTCTAGCATGCTTCAGTACTGCGTTTAGTCAGAACAGAGCAGAGTGCAGGTACAAAACAATAACACAATACTGTATGGAGTTGGGGGAGGGAAGAGAAAAGGGTTCCTTACATAGGAGATTTATTGATGCCTGTATTTCCAAATTTGTAGCTGTGGAAAGAAATACAATATATTTTTTCAAATCAACTTAAATGGGTAGGTGGGAGGATTAAATATAATTTCAATAATATGTATTCATGGCAGCTTTCTCATCTCCCCCCTTCTTTCTATATTATATCTTGGTATCATTTTTTCATATAATTTTATTACAAGTTTTAATGGCTGGATGTCAAGAGAGACAGATTTGTTCAAGCTGTGGTTGGTCCCTTTCACAAAGACACTGGGTTTGCCCATTTTCCCTCTTAGGCACTGTTTTTGGAAATGGCTTAAAATAGCTTTTTTGGTATTAAGAACCTCCAGAAGGACAAGTTTTATTACACTAGTTGATTTTCTTCCAATCCATAGTGAAAGAAGATTTATGTAAATTTAAAACTTAAGGAAAACTTTTTTTAAAAAAAATCATAAATAAGCAGTAAAGTGCAATTAGAATATTGATTTTGGAAAGATTTTAATCAAACTAAGGGGCCAGATTGATTGGAAGCAAGACATTGAAAAGGTTATAAGAAGATTTCTTGTTATTAAAATATATGAAGATCTGAGCTTAAGTGGGAAATGTTCTGGATGAGAGAAAAACATAAGAGGAGATCTTGAAGGTTTGTTACTAGAGGCAATCAGAAAGAATTAAAGATTTTAATTAAAGAAGAATCCCCACTAATACAGAATGGAGAAAAATATTTTAACTCTGGAAGAATTTAAGAATATTTGGTAACAATATGTTCAGAACTTATTTTTAACTGTCTGATACAATAAAAATGGGCCTAAAAGGATAGAAGAGGACACAGCTGAAAATCAAGCTGTTTTGTATATGGATTTGAAACTGACAGGAGATAAGAATGATATTGGAAAAAATGTTATACAAGACCAACAAATGATACTGCTGAGTTGTCAATAGTTAAACCAGAAGAACAAGTTGGATCTGTGGATGTTAACTCAGAAAAGTGACCCGAACAATTTTCTTACTTTGGATTTATAAAAGAAACGTGCTATAACTGTAGCTATGAAGGAATTCCTGAGAAAATCAAAAGAGAGAAGTCACCAATAAATGTAGATACTGTCTTTTATCTAATCAAAAAAGTCCGTTTACCCATCTCAGCAAGATCTGTTGATTTCACCACCATACTCTTTTGATATCATTTATTATGCTGTGGAAGGTGTGGTAGAATATAGTCTGGATTCCCAGAAGGGAGGGGCTGCATTCCAGAAGATCAGGAGACAGCAAAGTTTAGATAGTTTGGGAGAAAAAAGGATCAAGATACTCCTCTCTAGAACTTCTCAGAGTTTATCTTTAATGATGCAAGTAGTTGCTTTAGGTTGGCAAGATTTCTGTCTATAAAGGAAACGGGTTAGAAATAATTTTATGTGTCTGTCTGGAGCCTGGCAGAAGGTGCTTGTTTAGGCACAAGAAAACCTGCTGTTTTGCACTGCTTCAGGGTTTTTACTGCAATTGAGAGCCATTTTCTCTACAGGTGAAGCCTGAAGGTAGCATTTGCTGTCACTCTTCAATATAAACTATTGCATCTTTTAAGGGAAATCCACTGGGAGCTTCTTCCTTCTCACTGTACAAAGAATAAAATGCTAAGTCTTACAAAGATGCTTCAGTGATTTCATTGGTCTCCTGCAAGGCCTTCATCTGAAAGCCATTGTGATCATCAGTGTGGCTATAAGGAAACCTGGGGAGCTATGGATTTTATTTAGGAAGTGACCTTTTAGCCTGTGGTCCATCTTGATTCCTCTGTTTTAGACCAGTGTTTAAACCTGGAGGTTTTCTCATATATTAAAGTGTTTACTGTATTCCTTCTCTGGAGCCCTACAGAAGCTTTGAGACTGATTCACAAAGTAAAGTCACCACTGCCAATGTCCTACTGGCTGGGCATTCTAAAAGCTATAATCCAAAAGAGGAGGAAAAAATTGGCTTCTGCAACAAAACGGACTGTTCGTTTAGGACTACAGTATGAGAATCTGTGCATAAAATGGGTGTACATTTAAAAATTGTGTGCAAATTATATTACAAAAAACTGTAAAAAACAGAAATCCATGTAGTATTTTGTTTATTTGCATATTTGTTTATTTTTAAAAAATGTATGATCAACTGTCTTAAAACACAAATCTGGAAAGCCATACATACAGTAGGGAAAATATGTGGATTTTTAATGGAGATTCCTCCCTCCTACTCATAAATTTATGGAGAAAAGGGGAAAGCAAAAATCTCTGCAGCAGAAAATAGACAAATTGTAGAAAGCAAAATGGACAGATTCATTCAACTCTGACATTTAGGCACTGGAATGCTAAGGTCACCCCTATAGTGACTCATGAAACAATTGTCCAACTATATTACTTTGCATTTGGTGTCTTATTTTTCATTCACATATAGGTGTTTCTATATACTTTTCTATATTACATACAATTTGATCCATCATTTTAAATCTGTATTAGAAAATCCAGAAAAGTGTAGATTACAGGAAAAAGTTGCATTATGGTTCAAAGTGTGGATTGTGATAAATTTGCATTAATTGTACTTTTCTGTGTATACCCCTGCACGTAAGTGTCTTTGAACTAAGCCCTTGACTGTCATCTAATATGAAACATGATCATAAAGAATAGTCAGATGGCAATCCAATGAACCTCTAATATACACTGCAGTTCTTCATATCCAAGCAGGCTTTGTGTAGCAAGGACAATACTGGCGTTTGTACCAAGCGTGAAAAACCAGAACACAACAGGGCCTTTTACTTGGCTCCAGCAAAAAGAACATTCTGTAAAGTTCAGCACCAACGTAAGCACGTTGTATTTTACGTGACTCTACAGAGCCAACAAAACTGGTTCTTGGCCAACTGTGTTCCTTCACCAGGGTTCTCTAAAAAACGTCAGCAACAATAAGAAAAGACTAACCCAAAGATTGTTGCTAATTACACTCATATTGATTGGAGATTGGCCAGACCCAGACTCAGACTAAGGTAGGGAATATATGCCAGAATTCTATGCAAATGCTGAACAGTCTTATGTCTGGCTGGGTTGTAAGGAGAGAGAAATCATAGCACTGTTCAGATATTTCCTGATTACAGGGAAGTTGCAGAGCCATGTTGTGTTAGCCATACAGTATCCTGAGATGAATCCGTTAGAGTGTTAAAACACTTTGTGTCAGGATGCTAAGGTTGCAAAAACTCAAAGCATGATGTTTTAAATGAGTTGCCACATCAAAGGCTCAACAAAGAATCCAAACTATACAGGAAACAACCCAGGGTTAAGATTCTAAGAGAGGGGGGAATTTAATTTTTTAAATTATATTTTGGCATCTATAACATTGTATGGCAACACATAAACAAATTGCCAATCTCTGCCAGTTAAAGTTCAAGTAAAAACCACCAGATGATAAGTGAAGTAAAATAACCAGACTGCAAGGATGATGCATGAGAGATTGATAGTCAAGTTATAGAAATCTGAATCATAGGAGCAAATAAGAGACAATGTACTGACACGGTTCCTTCTCTGTTCTACTGTGAACCAAAAACTTCTAAGTTTCAGGCTGTAGAACTTAATCACTTTATTGATCAAATGATTAGTTTACTCTTAATGAGGCTTCCTTGCATTTAAGCATTTCCTGGTGTATCACCTCCAATTTCCATACTTATCAACATCCTGAAGACACAGTGAGGGCTGATTCTCATAGTTGGGTCTTACTCTTCATAGTTCTTGCAAAAGTGTACTATGCTTCTTTCCCTTATTACATTTGGATAACAAATCTACCAGCAGACTCACAGCAATGCATGCAATCTGTGTCCACTTAAGGCTCTCAATTGTGCATAGTACACAAGCACTACCCTTTTTCAAATATCCTGCTCAATATGCAGACACCTGGGATAAGTCCTATAGAACGTGGTTGTTTATTCATGTCAGAAGCATGATAATTAAAAAAGGCATACTATATGACATAAAATTTAAAATATAAAATACAAGATTAAAATATGTACAAATTAAATAGATCTTGCCCAGACACTAGCAACATTAATTGTGTTCTGTCACACTGCCATGAGTGGAAAGATTATTCCATAGAGCAGACACCACAATTGAAAAAAGTCACCCGGTTCCCCTCAGATAACATTATTTCTTAGTAGGAACTACAAGAGCATATAGGATGGGAAGAAACAAATGGAGACAAGCAGTTCCACAAATAACCTATTTGTGTGCCTATTCAGCTTTATGACTTATTTCTTGATGTCAATAACACATCAATAGCTAATGGGAAGATTCAGCTGTTATTGAGTTCAGGTGGAATTTCTGAAGAATCAATAATTATTGCTGTGCCTGTGAAGTAACAGGAATATAAACCATAAAATGCTTATTTTATAGAGCATATTGTCAATATTTATAAGCTATAAATATAAACAGTGGTGATCCTACTTATTTTACTAATGTATATAGGCAAACAAAGATTGAATTTCACAATTGTTCCTATATACAAATATCAGTAACATGGATTGAAAGGTGTGTAAGCTGTATGGTATTTAAGTTGGATTGTTGTTGTTCAGTTAGTAAGTTGTGTCTGACTTTTCATGACCCCATAGACCATAGCATGCCAGACCCCCCCCCATCCTTAATTATATCTGGGGTATTTACTTTTCGATAACATTCAATTATTATATGTCCATATGCAATAAACATGTTAACTAGAATTTCAGTTAACAAATTTATTTAATTTAGATTGTGAATTTTAGATCATATCCTTATTTAAATATTTAGATTGCCTAGACCAGCGTTTCTCAAACTTGGCAACTTTAATCTAGATGGACTTCAACTGGATGGAGAATTCTGGGAATTAAAGTCCACACATCTTAAAGGTTGCCAAGGTTGAGAAACTCTGGCCTGGACCCAAATCAACACACTCTAAATGGAAATAACCTGTCAACTTTATTTAGGACTTCTACACTAGATAGAAAGCCATCTTGGAAATCAGTCAGTCTGGATAATTTTGCAATAATGGAGGGAATAAACAATTTTGGCAACTTAAATAAGGTTTTAAATTGCTGGCACAATTAACTCAATGTTTACCTACTAAAGCACATGAAGGAAAGCACTATAGCTATTCCACTTACTCTATTCTGTGGTTACCTGATCATTCCTTCTAAACTACAGTGTGCAGCATAACTGGAGACCTGTTAACCATAACAAGTGGATTAGGAGACAAATTACTATATTGAAAAAGATGAAATGAATTGTGAATGCAAGGTATTTATTTATTTTTATTAAACAAATTTACACAGTTGTCCAATTTGCCGTGACTCTGAGTGGCCTACATTAGTTCTTGGCAGTTGGCAACAGAAAAATTTGTGTTCTGTGACTATTACATTTTACTTATGTTCCAGTTCTGACTGCAATACAAAAGGCCCTTAATTAATAGACAGCTATAGAATCACTACAAAACTTACTTTTTGTAAGTTAGATAATATATCACAAGTGTTTGCCTCTTTATCTATACATAATACAGCAATGGGGAGGATGGCCAGGAATGATTTCATTTTCGTCTGGTGGGCTGATATCCGAAATAAGTCTGACTCATGTGCAGAATATTTCTTGTCAACCAGGATTGGCTTAGAAAAGAATGATATAAAACAGAATACTGAGCTTACTTCTAATGATGACTAAAGCATACCATATGAATAAAGCAGGAGGAGGAGGATATTAGCAAGCAAAGGTTGAAACACTATTTCTTAGAGTAGCATTCCCAAACCAGATGTCCTCCAGATATATAGTAGATCTCATAACTGCCAGCCAGTAATGGAGTATATAGGTTGAACACCATTCTATCTCATCTCCAAAATGGTTACTGCAACTTTGGTCTAGCCCTTTGTTTCTCAAACTTAATAACTTTAAGTTATGTCAACTTCAACTGGCTTAACTCAACTTTATTTTTCACTCTGCTCTGATGCATTGAGTCTCTCTAATTGCTTGCTGTTATCTTCCCCTAATTTACTAAATCAAGGAGGAAGGATTGTGTGTAATTTGATGTTGTGCTTTGTTTTCTTTTTAAATAGACAAACAATAATTTTGGGCAGGGCTTTATAGGAAAAAGTCCCATCTGCAGTATACTTCATACTTTACAGTTGCTTTTTACCAAAATATAAATATTTTTTTAAAAGTGAGCAAAGTATGGAGCTTCACTTCAACTTTGATTTGCTCTGAAATGATTGCAGGAAGAAAGAATTCTTTCTAAAGAAGGTAGAAATGGCAGATATTTATATATTTACTCTTTAATCATTACGGAAAGAGAAATTTAAGTCTCTTTCTTTGCACCAGAGCAGTCAACCAGAACTGAATTTTAAATTTTATTTCCACAAAATGAAAAAAAAATATTTCACAGAAGAAATGCATAAACATAGGGTGGCAAAAAAGTGCATCACACAGAGATAGGCATATTAGCACCCTAAGGCTAATATATAAATATTGCTATCACTATACATTACTTTTGTTTGATAAACTTGTCTATGTGAAATCTGTCTCTGTCCCTCTCTGTGCATGCATAGCACTACATTGGGAGAACTAGAAAACTAACAAGAAAATCTCATATTGGCAGGTTCAATATTTTATTTAATGATGAGTCAACCCAGTGATTATCCTGACTTCACTTTACATACATTCCCCAGCAACTCATGCTTCAATTAAATCCCAAGAAAAGGTATCAGAAGATAAAAAGCCAAGGAACACAGAAGTCTTCTTCATTGGACATTCCTTCCTGTCTCCTGATACTAAAAGTTTGCTTTTTAAAACTTCGTTTATTTCTTGTTTATTTTTTGCAAGTGCTTTTATTACATCCCATTCAATAAATTTCAGGTGGTTTATATAGGTCTAACAGTGAACAAACAATATACTTCAAAATAAAATTGAAGCCCACAAAGCTAATTAAAACCAGCAATAAAAACAATTAGGCCAAAATTAAACTTAAAATAGCCCATATTACTTTCAAAGCAGGCACAAAATAGAATCTCTACTATATCCTAAAAGCTAAGAGGAAGAGAGCCTTGTAAACTTGGGGGCAAGTTATTCCCCTGAGGTGGGGCAATTATGAAAAAGAGTTGCTTCCTGCTCTACAAATGCCTCCCCCCCCCCCACACACACACACACAAACACAATATCTCAGTGAGGGATTTAAGGAGATATTATCTTTTGGCACTTTGTTTTTATGGAGCAATCACAATTATTTATAGTGTTTGTAGGGTACTGCAGGGATTACTGTATTATCATAAAAAGTCAGATAATAATAATAATCATCATCATCATATAAACTTTTCCCATTGGCTATATTCAAGAGGAAATGCTACTGACACAGTTAAGAAAGAAATTGTTGTAGACCAGGCTTCAGCAGTCTATGGTCTGCAGACTGGATGTGGCTCACCACCTGAAATAATCTGGCCCAAAAGGAAACATATTCATGTGGCTTGAAAGAAAAAGGAAGTGCTCACCATCTCCTCATGTAACCATTTTGGTGATGGCTTCATCAGACACCTCGGTATGGGCAAAGCAACAAGCCCCCCAGAAATTGTGGCAGTATGGCTTCTGGACCCTGAATTGAAGGTGGTTGCCAGCCCCTCTTAGAGACTGTCTCTTTCCTCTTGTGAAATAGAGAGATTTTTCCCCAAAAATATAGTTGAACATTTCAAAAGACTCTTTGGACCCAGCTCTCAAAAAAATGTATCTGTCTTCTGCAGAAAGGGAGAGGCAAAGAATGCACAGTCCTGATTGATTTCTCAGATACTTCTGAAGGGAGTTGAAGGCACTGGATTACAATGGTTCCACTCCTATTTGGAAGAATGCTTTGAAAGAGTAACTTTTGGCAAAATGATGATATAATGATGATGAATGATTGATGATGATGATGATGATGATGATGATGATGATTCTTATTTTGTACCATTTCTTATATTCAAAACATATTGAATATCCCCATAGTATTCTGTCATTAAAAAAGGACATTATGGGAAGGTACATCAAAATAGAATTACATTACATTAATTAAAGCATCTCTGTCCAGAACTTGGGGATCTATTACAAATAGAAAATTATTCTACTTGCATATGTTTTCCAGGTTCTAACACACTTCAAATATATTTTAAAAGAGACTATCATTATTCCTATATTGCAAGGTTGAAACTGATGCAGAGACATGCCTGCAAGAATACTGTAATGACATAGGCCAGGGATCTTCAAACTTGGCCCTTTTATGACTTGTGGACTTCAACTCCCAGAATTCCTCAGCCAGGCATGCTGGCTAAGGAATTCTGGGAGTTGAAGTCCACAAGTCATAAAAGGGCCAAATTTGAAGACCCCTGACATAGGTGAAATCTGAACAAAGAACTTTATGGTTCACAGTTTAATTCTTTTAAAGACTATGCTAGACTAGTTCACTACAGTATTACAAATATTTTGATGGATTCAAAATATAGAAACTATATAAATGCAACCTATGGTTTTATTTGCTTTCTTCTTTCAGTTCATAGTGTTTGTCCTGGGGCTGCTAGGAGTTGAACCATCCAAGAAAGAACATTTTCATACAATTTAACAGGCAAGGAGAAATCTATTAACAGAAACATCAGCAGCCTGTGCAGTTTTACAGGAAAGTTTTGCTTGAGCAGCTTAGTTGAGAATATAGTCCATTTTAATGTCAGAGCACATCACAGTCTTGGAGGTATTTTTAGCAACATGGCCTCATGAAATAAAGAGAGTTGCCATTCATTCTTGGGAGAGGGAGAAAATCATGTGAGATGGGGGCAGATTTTTTTTATTATTTACTCATCCTTATTTATTAATATACTAGCTGTATGCAGCCATGTGTTGCTGTGGCTCAGTCTGGTTAAATGGAAAAGAAAGAAAAGAGAAAGCGCACGTTTGTAATATGTTTAATTTCACAATGCTTGTGGGTATACAATATTTTTTGTTGTTCCATAGCATGTGTTGCTTTTACATCCAACAGATGGCGCTGTTTTTCTAAAAAAGCATGTTTTTACCTATCACAGGTGTGACATCTATGTAATAGTAGGTATATAAAAACACGCGCTTATTCGAATGCAACATTGTGTCAAAATTTCAAAGCAATCAGTGAAGACATTTCGGAGATTTAAGATTTTGAACAAACGAACATTTACATTTTTATTTATATAGATTGTATTTAGACCATGTATATATATATATACATATATTAATAATAAAGTTGGAAGAGACCATGGAGGTCATCAAGTCCAACCCCCTGCTTAGGCAGGTAACCCTATACCATTTCGGACAAATGGCTGTCCAGTTTCTTCTTAAAAACTTCCAGTGTTAGAGCATTCATCGCTTCTGGAGGCACATTGTTCCACTGGTTAATTGTTCTAATTGTCAGGAAGTTTCTCCTTAGTTCTAGGTTGCTTCTCTCCTTGATTAGTTTCCATATATATTGACCCAAACATATTCCATATATATTGACCCAAACAAGTAACAGTGACAAAAATAATAATATTACAACAAAATCAGAATGCAAATCTGACCATAAAACAATTAACTAAATATGAGAGAGGAGAATCCCTCCATTTTTGAAAAATAATTGGAAGTCAAATGGGATCAAAATCTCCTCTGTTTTTGGCTTCAAACTGAGCAAAGTTAAATCTATTCATTCCTATCGTTGTTAGGTAAGGTACTGATTTGCATATTAAAAATGGCCTGGGATTATCCATGCAGAACAAGTATCAGTTTGGAAAAGATTCTGGATCCATCCTAAGTTACATCAACCTCTTAGAAACATGTTGGATGTACAGTATCTTCTAATAAATGTTAGGTGCTTCTTCTAATAGACACTAGATGCTTCTTCTACTATGATGCTAGATGATCTTCTAATAAATGCTTCTTCTAATAGATGGTAGATGCATCTTCTAAAATATGCTCAGTTTGCATATTGGCTTCAAATTTTGAAATTATACATTAAAATATGAAATGTATACATTTTACCTAATCAGTGGACTCTCAATATACCAAGAAAGAAAGATGATGGCATGTAGTTCAGGCAGGATTTCTCAGCACCAGGCTTAGGAATGCCATTCCCTGCTGATGCATAAAAATACTTCCTGAATATACTTACCAAGCTGGCAAGAGAGAGAGAGAGAGAGAGAGAGAGATCACATTCAACCCATTTACGAGAAGACTTGGATGAAGTCTTCCATCACCATAATTCTTCAAATGCTCTCAGCCCCAGTTTAGACAGTCTTACATTTGACAGTCAAATCATCTGAACAGGATGAGGTAGCAGTTTCTTAACTTTCTAATTTCAATTGTGTAGGCAGATCAAATACCATAAGTGATTAAAAAATGGAAATTAAGAATATTCTTTCTAAAGGGGAATGACTAAAATAATTCTTTTACTATGTGCACTTGAATTTCCATGTTGTGGTTTGTGGCTACTTCCTTTCCATTGCCACACTGGATAACCACAAGCCATTGCAAACACATAATGTGGTTGCTAAATGCAGGCTACTGGAATATAGCTGAGCATTAGAAAAAAAGGAAGCTGTCAGGTTTGCTTGTCCTCCCAAAAACAAAGTGTGTATGATTCTTCAGTCAGGAATCACTGATGCTTCAAATCCAATTCTTAAACAATGCCTCTTTGTCTCTTTGCTGCGACTGAAAGATCAGGAAATTAAAACTGAGTGGTGGTGGTGGTGGAGCTGTTTATAGATTGGGGTAAATTCTGTTCACAAGATTGTGGATCTTTAGTTACGAAAAAATATTATTCAATATTTATTATTGCAACTCATAGTGTAATAGTGTCCCTCATATATGTGGATTTTATCTCATTGAAATGCATGAATGCCATTCACTCCTAAGGCAAAAAAATACAGAGCTGTTGGCCTGTTACCGAGTTGAGAGGAAAGCCTACACTAAATGGCCTACTGTCTTCTGTGAGAGGCTAGCAAGAAACAAATTAAATATAGTAGTGGAAACCTATAGCCTTCCTGAAATGGTTGAATTATAGTTCCCACCATCTCTCATCACTACTCATGCTGTCTGGAATTGATGTGAGTCATCATTCAACGACACATGAAAGATGACTGGCTCCCCCAGCCAATGGAACACCTTGGCTATATAAAGAGGCACATTTCATTTCCCTCCAGGAGTTCCTGCAATGCATTAGGCTTATCCTTTGCCTATCTACAGTCACAAACATGTCAGTCACTGATAACAATTGTGTTAATTGTAAACCACCATATTTTCCTCAGGGGTGTGATCTGACCAGTTCAGTTCATGCAACATGGTGGTTAAACTAGCAACTTGGTGTTGTGAGTTCATGCCAGCCACTGGACCCGACAGCTGAGTCCAGGGAATCAGAGGAGGAGGAGGAGGAGGGGCCTGGAGAGCCATCAGAGTTGGAGGAAGGCTCTGATGAGCTGCAGGATTTACAATCTGATGAAGAGCCTGGCCCTTCCAATCGTGCTCAGGCTGAGACTCAGCTGTGCGGGGAAGCTGAGTCGGACTCTGAGGACTAACAACTGGAAGACATTAGAGATGCTCGCAAACACAGACTGGCAACAAGAGCAGAACAGAGGGAGCAATGGTGCGACTCCAAGGGAGGAGGAGAAGGCATCGAGAAGCCAAGCCTTGGGGCTGCATAATAAAAAGGGAAGGTGTGGGCGGTGCTGGTTGCTGAAGGCAATCATTTGCAAAGGACTCAAGTTTCATGGAATCCTGTTTTGTTTGCCTGGCTTGTGAACAATTCTTCATTTGAATCATGTTTTGTTTACCTTTTCTTTTGGGATATTTTGCAGGTCTGTACCTAACTAATAAAAGGGTTTGTTTTCCCTGCATTTCCAGTCTACTTGTTAAAGGAGGGGTTTGTCCTTGTGAATTAACAAGGACTTACATAGGCTGGGACACAACACTTGGTGTCTGCCCTCAGTGGACAGGAGGTGAACATCTACCTGGTGTTCTTGTTCATGAGCAGGAACAAACCACATTCAGACTCAGGTTCCTTGCAAAGAATTGGTCATCTTCTCAATCTTTGGAGGGATATAATACAGGTAGTCCTCAAATTACGACCACCACTGAGCCCAAATTTTCTGTTGCTAAGTGAAACATTTGTTAAATGGATTTTGCCCCATTTTACGACTTTTCTTGCCACAGTTATTAAGTGAATCACTGCAGTTAAGTTAGTAACACCATTGTTAAGTGAATCTGGCTTCCCCATTGACTCTGCTTGTCAGAAGGTTGCAAAAGGTGATCACATGACCCCAGGACACTGCAATTGTCATAAATATGAACCAGTTGCCAAGCGAATGAATTTTGATCATGTGACCGGGGGATGCTGCCATGCTTATAAATGTGAAAAATGGTCATAGGTCACTTTTGTAACTTCAAACGGTTACTAAATGAACTGTTGTAAGTCAAGGAGGACTACCTGTATGTAATTAGAAGGCAAAGGAGCAGAGGCAGAGGCCCATTAAAGGAACTGGGCAATGCCAGTCCAGAAGCACTGTCATCCTTGCCTGAAAAGCCAAGCAGGGGTGATTCTTCCCTGCAAGTTAGATGAAGGGTCTGCAACCTCAACAACTTTAAGACTTGTGGACTTCAGCTCCCAGAATTCCTCAGCCAGCTATGCTGGCTGAGGAATTATGGGAGCTGAAGTCCACAAGTCTTAAAGTTGTCAAGGTTGCAGACCCCTGAGTTAGATGATTTTGATTCTCTATCATTCAGGTCATAGTTGTCCCAAAGGTGCTTTTTCCAAAGGCAACTGGATTTTCTTGGGTTTCACTTCTCATCCAAGAAGTTTCTTCAGTTCTTCAGTTAGAACTGAAGAAACTTCTTGGATGAGAAGCAAAATATTTTCAAAGGAAAAAAAAAACCCAAGAAAGTCCAGTTGCCTTTTGGAATAAGTACCCTTGGGATAGATGATTTTCAGCATATACTTCCCACTTATCCATCTTCTGCTGCTCCGCTTGCTTCATCTTTAATTTACTTAGAGACAGATTGTGGCCCACATAGGTAATATCACTTTGGTTGCTATCTTTTTTTTTTAAGGACAACATGCTTTACTGTAAATGTTATGGAGATTCTTCCACTGTAGAAAAGAAAGGTAGTTCCTCTGAGTTTCCAGATATTGTAATGATTACCTGGAGGCATATGTAGCAATAAATGTTATCAATTAATTCATGATAAAATCTAGTATTAGACTTCAAACACAATTTCTAAACTTTGGTGAAGTAATTACCAGTTAATACAAGGATCGGCTGATGTGGAAATGCCCTCAGCAATATAGGCATGTCTGAAGTCTCACCATTCTCACTGCTTCAAATGCAAGAGAGCAGTGAGTGAATTATTGACTCAGGGAAATGGAGAAAAAAACATCCTCCGTCCCTTTATATTTTTCCCGTATACTCCTTAGATTGCAGTTGCCATCACAATCTGCTGACTGTTACTTCAATCTGAGAAATTCGCAATTAAACTTAAAATTACCTGAAGTGGGAAAGTATGTTTCATAGACTTACTTTGCTAAAGGGGGCCATTTCAGTAAAAATTCTGACTTGCAAACAGATTCCAGAAGATTGGATGAGAAAGAAATTATATTCAATTGCAGAACACAAAACAATCCAAGCAGATCAGATGTTTTATGATGCTATTTATTTGGGTGACTGAACTTCTGACAGAGTAATCAGAAATAGCTTCTAGAGAAAAGAATTCTTTTTACTTAGCATTTATAAATATAATATACAGTATAAGAATCACTCCTACTAATGCTGAAATCAAGAGATCATAAAGAAGGAAATCAAGAGATCATAAAGAACAAGGTTCAAGGAAAAAGTTGTTCCATAACAAAAGAAATCCTAAATGAAGCAGCTACATATAAATTGTGAATGAAACAAAAAGGAGCTAAAATTTATTCCATAACATTGTCTCTTATTGTGTATAACTGATTGCCATCCATCATCCTTAGCAATTTATTTTTTTTGTATCTAGTATCCTAGTGGAGGGAAGCTGAAAACATATCTCCTTCCTTCATTTCCACTATTCAAGCCTGTTTGTTGGGTTTACTCGTCTATGACCTTGGAGAGTATGAGGGCTTGCAGAGCAAGCAATTAAGACTAAAGATGATTTATAGAAATATAAAACTAAGGGTTTTTTTATTGTAGTTTTGGCCTTTTGTTAATTTGTTTTATGTGTGTGTGTATGTATGTGTGTGTTGCTTAATTTTTTTTTCCCATTAGTTGTTGATACTCTTCATATCTTAAATCTTTCCTATTTCAACACAATGGAATTCACCACCATAAGATGTAGTGATGGCCACCAATTTTAAAGGAGGCTAGATACATTCAAAGAGGTTAGAATAATTAATGGGTCTTTTGCTATCTCCATGATTAGAGATAACTCATTACAGATAATCTTCAACTTACAACCATTTGTACAGTGATATTCAAAGTCATGATAGCACTTAAAAAAATGACTTATGACCCATCCATGCATTCATATATAAAAAATAACAGGAAGAAATAAGGTCTTCCTGTCTGACAGCAAAATGCTTTGGACCAACTCTAAGGCAGCCGGTTCTATGTTGTTACAAAGATATCAGTTGGAGGTATGGACTGGATTTCTGAGATCGCTGCCAAACAAACACAGGCAGGGATAGATCAATCATTTGTCTTCAGTGGGCTCACTGAAAAATAATTGTATGTATGTAGAAGTGTGATGTTGTATGAGTGGGGTTTACTGGAAGTTATTTTTCTATATTCCACATTCTTCTGGTCTTAGTCTATTTCATTATGATGGAATTATGGAAAACATTTATGTTCCCTTCCCATCCCCTCCTTCTACTCCCTGACTATCGGTCTCCACAGTCTGTTTCCTTTGTTATCTCTATTGGCAAGATGGGAACACACACCAAAAAACCTTCCTTTCTCTTAGCTGGACTTGGTAACTGCAGTCAGAAAAAGAAGAACATGGGCGTCCCCATTTATCTTACAGAACCACAAAAACCAGACATTTCTGTCAAGATGTACCAAGTCAGATTAGTTTGTTTTGCATAATGCAATCAGTTTGCCAAGAGATAAGACAAGAGACCTTTGGTGCGTCAGTGCCTCTAAGCCTGCCTGACATCTGCCCCCCCCACACACACACACACAGTGTGAGTGTGCTGCTTCTGTGGTGTTCTGTAAAGACTCTGTGGCGTAACAGTGTAATTTTATTTTTTTTAAAAAACAGTAGGAGAGAAGACGTCCTCCATCGGCAGATGCCTCAGATTGAAGCTAGCAGTAGAGGGATGTCATTTACATACACACACACACACACACACACACACACACACACACACACATTTGTGCATTTAAATATGCTTTGGGATGACCCAGAATTGTTCTGAAGCATGAACAGGGATAAAATGCAGCTGTTTGAAGCAGCAAAGAACTGATGGATATTGCCTCCTTTATGGAAATAGCTCCACAAAATGCCAAGAGAGAAAAGTTTTATTCCCTTGTTTCCTATCACATCTCAAAGAACGATGAAGTTGCAGAGGGCTATGAGACCATCAGTGCAATTCCCTTTTTAGTACTGAGGCATCTTACACAGAAGGCTGTCTCCACTTTGAGACATCCAGTGATGGAGAGGCCATCACTTCCCTAGGCAATAAAATGGAGTCCCTGTCCCCTCCCCCCAATGCAGCATAAAGTTTATTATTAAGCCCACTCTCCCATCTAGTCAGGCTCTGTGAATTTTGCTTTGGATTTCATTTTTTTGGTAGAAACTGTTATTACTGGACACTATTTATTCTTTGGGCTCATCAAAATATTCATAAGGAGCAAGTAATCTGTCTCTTTCTGGAAAAGATAATATTTTAGCTTCCTGGCAAAATATTCACAGGCATTGAACCCACATTCCACATTCATAACTGATGAATAAAAAAAAACAAAAAAAACAAAAATTGATTAAAATCATAGGAAAAAATATGCAGAAGGGTGGGGAAACCTCTATTCACTTTCTGCACACCAGACATGATTTCTTATGTCTTTATCCTGTTACTTGCCAATATTTTTATTACTGGCTTTTTCAAACCAAAAGGGTTCAAATGGTTAACCCTTCCCTTCTAGGGGAATTCCACCAGATCAGGGGTCCCCAAGCCCCTGGATAAAGACATAACAAATCATGCCTGTTTTGCAGAAAGTGCAATATCATTGTGTGGCTGGAGGATCAATTTGTAGAAAAATATTGTGATGTTGGTAGTTATGTTTTCAACTCTTCTCAAGATTCTTAGGATGAATTTTATATTTGTAACTGTCACACCTAGATTATTGTAGCATTTCTTTACCCATACATGCATAGATGCATGTATGTTGTGGGGGAAGTGTTTTAAACCAGGGATAGTCAACCTTGGCTCTTTTATGACTCGTGGACTTCAATTCCCATTATTCCTGAGCCAGCTTAGCTGAAGTCCACGAGTCATAAAAGAGCCAAGGTTGACTACCTCTGTTAAACTAATCATTATAGCATGCAAGTTATATTATACAAGGAGAGGTCAACAGTCAGTGTGGCCCAACACAGAATCAAGAACGTTTCTCAACCCAGGCAACTCTTAAGACCTGTGGACTTCAGCTCCTGGAGTTGAATGCTGGCTGGGGAATTCTGGAGGTTGAAATCCATACATCATAAACTCTCCAAGGTTGAGAAATGCTGGTCTAGAACATTACGGTTTTATTGCAAAACAACAAAAATGGATGAAATGTTACAAACTGAGATTGATACTAAAAGTTCCTTGGAGAAACAGCAGGCTAATCAAACAGAGTTAATTTTAAGGGAAAATGTGGAAAGGTGGACCTCAGTACTAAATATGAAGAAAGCACCCAATTATGCATTTAAATCCAACTTGAGTTAAATCAGTTTTCCAGCTTCCAGGATTACCCAGAATTCTGGATTAGAGAGAGAAAGAGAAAATTAAGTAATTTGGTAAACATTGTACCTGTGGAGAAAAAAAAAATATTTTCCTGGAGTGTGGGTTACTTTGATAACTGAAGTGTCCTTGCTCCCAGGGAAATTGGCATTATTAGCCTAATGAAAGCCAATGAGAAATAGTTCTTTTACTACAGGCCTGGAAGCCTTGGCTTCACTGAGAATTCTTAACTAAATAGAATAAAACATAATAAAAGGAAGAGAATAACTGAGAATGTGGAAAAGAAAATAAGCCACTGAGGAAATGACTAAAATAATCCAAATTGTTCTTGAAGTTTTAAGAATTTCCTCTGGTTGAGGAAGGAGTCAGGTAGGAGAGAATCCTGCCCATGGCTCCCAATCATGGCTGAATTATTATTATTTCTTCCTGATGATGGCAGATTTTACACCAGAACTCAAGTGTTTTACTTAAGAGTAAGACACAGCTCTCCTGATATGTTATTTCTTATCCAGTGCTTAGTTTGATTTGCCAAATATTTGGCTGGTCTTTTGATGATTTTTCAGAGGCAGTTGCAGTAAGTTTACATAACGGCTGTCTTTAGCCTGGGAATTGCTGGCTCCCATTTTGTCAGATCTAGTCCTTACAAGTGATGAGTACAAGGTGGCAATCTGCAGTCCTCCCATTTTACTTAACTACAAGTCCCAGAATCCCTCAACATTAGTCTCAATGACTGGGACTGCCAGAGGTTGCTTTACATCAAGCACCTGATGTAAGATATGGGTCAGCCAACGCTTTGGGCATGATTCTATTCCTGCCTGTCCCAAAATATTATCTATTCATAGACTGAGATAAAGTGTTTAAATATAACTATAGTCTAATTCAGCTCCTTTGTAACAGGGTCTATTTTCTCATTTTGCTGCCTGCCCTGACTCAAGATCCCTCTTTTTATCAGTCTCTGATAACAAAGATTTCATCCCTCTATATGTGAGGGCTGGTTCCCCTTTGACAATCTTTTGCATACCCCAAAATAAAACTGGATCAAGTTGTAAAGGTAAAGCATACAAGATGAAAGAACAGAGTACCGTATATTCCCAGTTGCTTCGGCTCTCCAAAGTTTGAGGGATAAATCTTTCACTAATCCTTCAGGTCAAATAAATTCACGCATTGATTTACTAAGTTATTCTTGGCAAGACAGCAGTATCTTATTATATATTAAAAAAGCTGTTTGTGCACTAAAGAACATGAGCCAGCTGTTTTATCATAACCATAAAACCTCATTGCAGCACATGAAAATATTGATTTATAATGGATTTTCGTAAGGAAGAGAGCCTGTGTAGTGAACTGATTAGATGTTGAATTATCAGAGAGACCAGGATGAAGTTCATTCTTAATTATGGGAACTCACTAGTTGTATCTCTCAGCCCAACCAACTTCAGCCTGCTGTGGTTGAGGGAATGAAATGAAAAGAGTTCTCTATGGAAGCTGTCTTGAGCTCTTCCTAATTTATACTTGGAAAGGCAGGTGTAACTATAGCCAACAAGTATATAAAAGATTGTAATCCTTGGAGCCAGGAGTGGTTTTTTTAATGTTCTTCCTATCAGGTTAGACTAGAATGCTTCTTAATCTGAGTAACTTCGACATGTGTGGACTTCAGCTCCTAGAATTCTTACAATGGCCAGCCTGGCTAAGGAAATCTGGGAGCTGCAATCTATATAACTTTAAACTGTTGAAGTTAGGAAGCTGTCTGCAATAGTCCAATCTGATTAAGGTGCGTATTTGTCTTCAATATTTATTTTTTCCCCTAAAGAAAAATTGGGTTGGGTTGCTCAGGACCTTTGGCCTAAAGCATTATAAATGCATCCACAGCAAACATATGTATGCAGACTTGCACACGCTAATGATAATAAGCATTACATTGAAAAAATATTAAGACTACATCCTATATTCTTTACTCACTGAACAGAGAATAGGCTTTTGCACAAATATGAAAGGGTCTGAAGATTCTGGACACTTAAGAAACATCGTAATGTCTTCCTATCCTTCCATATTATACTCTTTTTAAAACAAGAACTTTTTCCATTGTGAAGCTGCTCTGCAGGCTGCTCCACCTGATTTATCTACAATACTGAATTCAGAAATCAGCTTTAAAAGGCAGGGACAAGTGTCTAGTCCTCATTTCAGAAAGGAGCCTGGAAACAATCTGACAGCGCTTAGAGAAGGCAGCTTTGGAATGTTTTCAAAGGACTGGAAAGCTTCAGAATTACATAGTACCACCATTCTACTTAGAGATCCAGTGGCTAGTAAATCCATCAAAAACTAATGCATTTAATTTTATTTATTTAGCGTGTAGAAACTGATTTTTCTTGGCAAGGAAGATATGAAAGCATATCCACGGCTACAGATACTACAGATACTACTAGCCGGTATGACCTAATGAAGATTATATTTTGTGCAGATCCATTTTACAGTAAAGCTCTCTGACCATGACTCAGAGGAGGCAAATAGATTGAAAGAACAACATATTTTCCTGCTAACAAAGCTGTCTGGAAGTGTGCCAATAGTAGGAAGAGAACCAGACAATTTGTTCCATAGAGTTCTGAAAATAAACATAAACCTGATTATTTACTATCCATCGACCCTGTGTCCACAGGTGTATACAGTGTGCTATAATAAAAATATTATAGATTGCAAAACCAATGCTGTATTAAGGTGGCAAAGGCAGCCACGCAAAGTTGCATGCAGGGGCTGCACGTTTGACAGACTGAGATAATCCACTAATCAGAAAGTCATAAAAGAACAATGGGAGGATTTTCAGCCAGCTTTCATTTTATATTTGGAGGGGCTTTTGCACAGAATGTCCTCAGTAAATCCTTCTCCTCCTTGCTAATTTTGTTAATAGATCCTTGTTTATAGATGCCAGCAACAGAAATATTGAGTTTGAAAATGGGCCAGATCCCATTGCAGAGAAAAACGGAACCTAAAAAATTGTCCTCCCAAATCCTCCATTCTAAGTCCCCTTCCTCTTCCCTCTCGGTCATGTGGCCCAAAGAAGACTATATGCAGGCTGCTCTGAGTTTCATTGTGTATACATATACACAAAGTGGTAACATAACCTAGAACTAAGGAGAAACTTCCTGACAATTAGAACAATTAACCAGTGGAACAACCTGCCTCCAGAAGTGGTGAATGCTCCAACACTGGAAGTTTTTAAGAAGAGACTGGACAGCCATTTGTCTGAAATGGTATAGGGTTTCTTGCCTGAGCAGGGGGTTGGACTAGATGACCTCCAAGGTCCCTTCCAACTTTATTATTATTATTATTATTATTATTATTATTATTATTATTATTATTATTATTATTATTATTATTATTATTATTATTATTATTATTATTATTATTATTAGACAGTGGAAACATACAAAAATACCACATGCTACCTCATTACACGGGGGGGGGGAACCACACAGAGGCTTCCTATAGCCACTGTTGGGAAAGAGTTGACAAGAATTATGGAAGTGTTGCCCTTCCTGTTTCTTCTCTCTTGTTTTGTATTGCAATAGGATCTATTTTCTGGCAATGGTTCTAAGGAGACAATGACTGAATGGAGAGAGAGACTGAATGGAGGAAAGTAACAGGGCCAGCATCTCCAAGGATTGCCATGGGGCTTTCATTCTACAACATTTGCCCCAAGGGGCCTAATCAATCCTGCATCCGGACTTCTGGACCTCCAAAAACTTAAATGTAGCCATCATCATAAAAAGTAGCCCAACAGTCCTACAGAGATATTTGAAGGTTCAGTGGCTTTGTAGGCGAAATAAATAATGTTATCTATTCAGAGTACAGAAGTATTGTGCCTTATTTCCAAGGAGACCATAGATGAAAACATGATAAGGAAATTCTTAATTTTGGGTGGTCTGCTGGCTAGCTAGGGGATGAATAAGTGTTCTCAAAACAAAGCCATTGGTCTCTTCTGAGAGGAGAATTCAGGTCTAAAGAGTTTAAAAGGTCATTGGGAAAACTAGAACTAGTAACTCTCTCAGGGTTGTCTACAAGGGAAAGGGATGTCAAAAAGTCAGAGTGGCAACCCAAACCCACCAAACAATCAAGCCCACCACAATGAAAGTAAATAAAGGATGGGGTTGTATCACATGGGTGCAGCTGCCATCTTTATTTTTATTTATTTATTTACCCTTGGATGATCTTGGAGTGTCTAGTCCGTAATATGAGAGAACTTTTTATTTCCTTTAGGTGGTGTTGGCTTAATTTGAGGTAGTTTTACATTTGTTTCAATCCTCTATCCCTCTACTTTTGTGTGCTTAGACTTTTTCATGGTTATTGATTGGTTGCTTTGTCATTTGGTTGAGAGATACTGAGAAAGCATGTGTGCCTGCTTCACTTGGAAGTAGGTGTACCAAAATAAAAATAAAAACCCTTTATCCATCTATCCCCAATCTTTTCTGCTTTATGCAACTGGAAGCTGGAAGTTAGCCTACACCCCTGGGGGCTGCCACAATAAAGAAGATTGTTCTAAAGCAGTGTTTTAGAACTTTAACAACGCTAAGAAATGTGGATTTTATCTTCCAGTATTCTCCAGCCAGCATGAATGAGAAAACTACCAACAGCCTTCTTTTTTGGAATTGTCAAATTAGGAAATACTGAACATGTTTTTTTTTCATATAATTTGCACTGAGTCAAAAACAATTTTTTGAAAAGCCAGATTCATCTTAAGGATGTCCACATGCACACATTGAGCTAGATTGGATTATTACATCTCAACTAAATAAGATGAATGAATGAATGAATGAATGAATGAATGAATGAATGAATGAATGAATGTACTATGGGACTTTTTTGCTTTTATTTGTGCTGCAAATGGGCCAGATATTTAGCCTCAGACTCCAAATCATATTGCTGCTTCTACCCCTTATTTCTGATATACTGTAAAATATTTAGTGGAAATTAAACAGTTTCCTGCTTTGTCCATTCTAGGAAGTCTCCAGCTTTGAGAAATGCTACAATATTAAGCCAATCTTTTAAAATGACTTATTACTCTGACTTTTTCTGAAACTGGTAATCATACGTTCTTGGAACTAGAACTATATTGAAGATATTTTTGGTGGTTTGCTTACAAAAGATTTAGTCATCAAATTAATAAGCCATGATGACTAATGGCTTATTAATTTGAGATAGTTATATCAGTTTTAACAGATATAAGATAGCTTCATCTCCTTTCTTTTAATTCACAAATACAAATGATTTCCTTCCATTCAGATTACCTGCTAGGAAAATAAGTAGCTGGGATATATTTCAGGCCAGAATATATTTCAAAAAAAACCCTATTATTTTATTCCATGATTATGAAACTGACCAGTTTCCCTAAATGAAATACTCTGTGTAGCCCAAATGATAGGAATGAGGTTTCTAGTCTTCTCATAATTCTTATTCCATTCAACCAAGTATCAAATGATGTTAAATCTTTAGAACATGCAACAACCTGCATTTGTTGTTGGCCTAAATTGGAAATGCAGAACTGAGAAAGAACAGACACAGATTAAGAATAATATATCCAGAAATTGAACTACTTGACACAAAGTATACTGATTTACACACGTATACACAATACATGCACATAGATGCACACACATGCATAAACTGAGTACATCCTGACACTTGGCCAATGGGCAACACTATATTCTGATTTTTTTTTCTGCCTTTATTAAAGGGTATGGTGGTGGAAAAGCAACATCGAATTAATAATTAATTTTGGATTTTCTAATCACCATATATAGTATCTGAATGGATGTGAGTATACCACAAGCATATCTTAATTGTGGAATGAGGACAACAATATTGTTGTCTATCTACTATAGGCAGTCTAAAGTAGTTAACAATCCAAGCTTGCATAGAACATGCTTGTAGAATAATCTGGCTTTAATTGCTTATTGCAATTAAAATGGACTCAGACTCACTAGGACACTCTCCTTTCAGTTAGCTATGAATGATGCAGTGGCTATTATTATGGCTAAGACTGAAAAAATATTCCACACCTCTCTATCTTAATAAATGAGGATTAAATTACAAAACAAATTTTTGAAGGAAGAGTGAAGGATTCAGAAGATGAGAAGAACCAAAAAAGTAATGGATGGAGCTGATGCGATCCTCAAAAAAGAGAAAAGTGAATTCTAAAGAATAAAAATAAATATTTAAAGCAGCATAAAGAGGTAGTAGAAGCATACATGAAAAGGTATGAGAAATATAGTTAATGATGGTAGCATAAACCAGTCTTAGCTATGTTTTCTTTTCTTTTTTTCTTATCTCATGCTTTTAATTTCTTTGGTTTACAATTTCTGACTCCTCTTTTGCATTTGACATGTTGCTTACCCCCAAAAGGGTTACTATGATTGATATGGTCTATGTACTGAGGACAAGATTTCAGATCAAAGCATTTATCATTTAAGCAGAGTTTTAGAAGAAATCGTTAATGGCCTAAGATTTCTTTCAAAGAGTCAGTACAGCTAAGGAGGAGGATTTAGGTCAAAAAGGCTGCCAAATCAAAAGAACATGATATATAGAGTTAAAACATCATAAGAATATACAATCAAATATAGAAGTACTAGCACATTGGGGAAATAAAAACTACCAACTGTCCATCTTCAATCAAAATGACATCAGCCCCATTCAAAAGTTGGGGACAAAATGAAAGCAGTGATTTAGGAACACAGCAGATAAAACATGTTGCCATAAGAAGTCAGTTTTGGTACTGTTATCGTATAAAAGTAATTTCCATAATGTGTTCCAAGTGGCAACTCTGGGGCCCATAGTCCCATCAGCCTTCCATATGCACCCTTCTCTAGCATCTTGAGTTTGCATCCCTGGAATCTGGGCAAAAGGTCTGAATTTCTCTCTCCAAATTGTGATACTGAAATTTAGTAGCAAAATAGACTAATTTTGAAGACAATGTTGAGCAAGTGGGCAGGTGATAGTACTCCATTTGTGTGGGAAGCCACTGAGGCACTTTCAGGTTTAAAGGATTAGCCAGTGATATCACCATTGCCTAGGGCAGTGTTTCTCAACATTGGCAACTTTACGATGTGTGGACTTCAAGTCCCAGAATTCTCCAGCTAGCATTGCTAGCTGGAGAATTTTGGGAATTGAAGTCCACACATCGTAAAGTTGCCAAGGTTGAGAAACACTGGCCTAGGGGATGCCCAAAGAAGCTTCTTTCATGTCCCTGGTATTTTCTCACCAAAGTGGTACCTATTTATCTACTTGAATTTGCATGCTTTCAAACTGCTAGATGTGCAGGACATGGGATAAATTGATAGGAACTCATTCCATCATGTGACTCGCTCTCAGGTTTTGAACTGCTGAGCTGTTGACCTCTCAATGGTCTTCTCACTTGGCGTTCTAACCACATGAGCCATGGTCCCTTTGGCAGGTGAAAATTTTAAGGAATTTAAAGATAAAAATGGGAGCAGTTTGCTTTCAAAAGCCTCTTGTTCCTATTCCCATTTTTAAAAACAATCAAACAATATACAGTAATATGGCTTGTTTTCTCCTATACTGTGTCTCATAGAGTTCTTTAGAAGGATGAAACCCCACCCAACAAGTCCACATTTATCCATTTCTGAAGCATCTATTTTAATCCCATTTTTTCCACTCTTCACAAGTTTTGACAAGCAATATCAGGCACAGAATTTGCAATCCCACTGCTCCAAACAGTTGGAAGTTGACTGCTCATATTGCACTTAACAGAACCTTTCTCATATAAACTCCTGTTCTTAGGGAAAACAAACCATCCTCCCCCTACAACTTTATCTCTTAAATTGAACTTTCTGGCTTCTCCTTCAGTTCATGTTACCTATGGAAGTTCTGTGAATCCACCAGGCTCATCAAGGTTACTGGGTTTGAGCCAGTTGGCTCCTTGACCCCATTACACTCTGCGGTTTCTTTTTATCACACTGCATATTAATGCTCTTGACCCAAGCTTTTGGGTATATTGCATCAAGGCAGGTTTAAATACTTGATGCAATAACCTGATGAAGACAATATATGCTATGAAATGGAAAATCTCATAAAAGCTTCACCTCGCCCAATGGGCTGCCTTTAGTTTCTATCAAGCCCTGCCAAACTCAGGGAAAAAAATCTACTTGGATTTCTGGAAAGATCTTTGTTGGGTAACCTAATGAACCTTGAAAATCTATCCCAACAATTCTCTTGCTCAATATATACCTTTTTCTTTCTCATATTTTTTTCCTTCCCAGGACCAAGAAGTCTTTTTTGTAATAGTCCCTCTCTTCCTGCTCTGTCCTTCATGTTTATGGAATCTGTTGTACATTTCATTACAGTTTCAGATCCTGCACAACTGACATTTGTTCAAGATATTCTTTCTGTCTTCCAAATTTAATCAGATCAGGAAATAGGTAGCAAGCTAATGAACCGGAGCAAAGTTTTAATCATGAGACATGAATGGTGTTTAGTTTTAAGCCTAATTGCTTCTGTGTTGCTAATAATTATTAGTTTAGATTATATTTTCCTAATTTTATTTAATGGATTAATCTGCAGGATTTTTACCTTCTCTACTTAGTCTGGTTAAATTGCCAATTTCCCTAAGAGTGCTTAGGAGAAACGAAACATATTCTGGCTTCTGCTTCTGGTAGGACACAATTTGATGGATCCTTTACTGGTTGAGTCTATGTAGTCCTGCAATCTGCAGTCTAGGGGTAAGTCCTCTAACATGCCCCAGAATTCCAACTTAATCATCTTAGCTTGGAGTCCATATTAACTTCTTGACATATGCTCAGCTTTTCCCCAATTCTTTGCAAATCATTGTATGCTCACTTATCTATAATTTGAAAAGCATAACAGGTAAAATGAGCAGCTTTAATTATTTTCCATCTTCATAGCGAGAAACTGCCAAATGTTATCCCTTCTTGTAAGGAGCATCAATCATGGTACCAAGATTTATGTCATTCTTAAGAAAATAGTTCAATTAAGCATAATAATGCCCCTTTGTCCAGATTTCCTTTTTATGGAGTGCCCATAACTCTCAAGAAAAACTGTATATAACATATTCATATTTTTGTTTTACATGTTTTATATGTCTTGTGTGCAACCAATATTTTTTAGAAGAATGGGAAGAATTGGTATTCATGAGAAGAGAAACAATTTTCAAAACATTAAAACAATGTAGAAACTTTTGCTCGTGCCCTTCCCAGACTTATCTGTTTCCTAAGCATGTTCTACGTGAAGCCAACTTAGTATGGCATGTCATGCTTTGCTGGAGGCATTGAAGTTAAGATCCAAAGAATTATGAAGTCAGCTAAGATCACAACAAGGGGGGGGGGTTGGGGCAATGCCCAAAGATGTTTTTTCCAAAAGGCATCCAAGAAATGTCTTCATAAACTAAAGAAGATTCTTGGATGAGAAGCAAAACATTTTCAAAAAAAATACCAAGAAAGTCCAGTTGCGTTTTAGAAAAAACATCTTTGGGACAACCATGACATGGATGATTGAGATAGACATTTAGCCATGGCCTTTGGAGCCCTAGATTCAGCAGCTTCCATTTGAATGGGGGAGGGAAAACATTCGGAGTCAGAGTGATGTAAGCAGGCATTGTGGCAAGTCATGGACATATCCAAAAGGTACAGAACTTGTGGTGTGATGTTGCAATATTGCTTTCATCATTCTGACAAAAGCCACCCATTTTTGCACGAGATGTTCACAATACAAGGTGATAAGAGGAAGGCAGCTCCCAAGGTTTTATTTAACTTTATTCCCCAAGCTTTGTGTGAGAGATATGTATTTTGTATCATTAGACTTTCCAGCCTATTCCTTAAATGAAGACCCTTAAGCGAAGCGCTCTTCCTGCAAAACTAAGTTAGAAATGCTAGGCCTTGCTCTTACTTAAAGTCCTTCCAGGCTTATTTCCAGTAGTGCCAATGGGAATTTCTTAATCAGAGTTGCTAAGAAATAAAATTGTATCCTTGCTACATGAAAAATCATGCCCTCCACACTGGTTTCTGCTGTAGTAAAATCTGCATCAGAACAGAAAAATAACCCTCTTCAAAAAGGGCCAGCTTATTTATTTCTTCATTGCCGACAGCAGAGGAAAACTAACCTGGACCATCTTCTTGGCTCATGAATAAGTCTTTCTCTTTCAGAACAGTGGAATTGTTGGGGGAAGGAAAGAAAAAAAATCTCTGCTCCATGCTGAAGTTGACAGATTAAAATAATAAACACTTCCTCCCGTCTGGTGAGGCCTGTGTAAGCAACTGCCTGCTGGAATGGAGGAACAGCTGCTAAGACACAATCAAAGGCAGCTTTTTGCAGGGATACAGGACTATACATCTAACCCTGTGGATCAGCATTGCTCCAGGCCTTTAACAAATCAAGATTATTCTTCCACCTTGTGCAAGAAGATGTCAGAGGGTTGTTGTTCTGTTTATCTTCCTCCTTCACCTTTTTTCACCATTTAAAGAACAGACTCATTGTACATGGTATTCCTATTACCAGCTTGTCAACCTCCAGCTGATTAAAGTTAGGAAGAATCCTTTCTCTGGGGACAGGTTGCTCATTAATTGCCTATCACAAAGTCATGGGCATCTTTATTAGAATCTGTTTATATTGGCTCTTGGCAGAGCATAGGTCATTGTTGGTAACTAGATTTATGGCCAGACCATTTTAATAAGAGGCAGAAATATCAGACCCATTGATCTCCCTCCCACACTATTGACTTGTTTCATTGCTTACAAGTTTTCCCATCTTGCTGGAGCCCCCTTCCCCCACTTTACCTAGTTCGCAAATTATCTGAAATTGTAAGACAAGCTATTCTCTTCCTGCAATGTTTGATAACATTTTGTGGATTTGATCAATACAAACCAAATCATATAATCGTTTAAAGTCCAGTGATTCAAGTAAAAAGTGTAAACAGTTGGCAACTGCTGATGGATACACATAGGCAGTCTTCAGTGTGAAGCAGCCTAAATGAGTAAATAAATAATTATTGGTATTTGTTTCAAAATAGATAGGAACTGAGTTCCTCCCAGTTCCTCTGGAAATGATGGGAGAGTTAAGTACAGTAAAGTCGAGTGATCTTCAGAGCCAGTTTGGTCTAGTGATTAAGGCACCAGGTTAGAAAGTGAAAGACCATGAGTTGAAGTCCTGCCTTAGTCATTAAAGTCAGTTGGGTGACTTTGGGCAGTTACACTCTCTCAGCCAAACCCACCTCACAGGGTGGGGAAAATAAGGAGAGGATGTTGGATATGTTTGCTGCCTTGAATTATTTGTGAAATTATAAAGGCGGGGAGAAAGAAAGAAAGAAAGAAAGAAAGAAAGAAAGAAAGAAAGAAAGAAAGAAAGAAAGAAAGAAAGAAAGAAAGAAAGAAAGAAAGAAAGAAAGAAAGAAAGAAAGAAAGAAAGATCTGGCAAAAGGAGGCTATCTTTATGAATAAATGAGGTAAGAGTAATCCACAGTGAGATTAAGGGCGGGTGCCTGAGCAAATCACATGTAGAGGACTACAGAGATAGTCTTAGTGAAGGTATGGGGCAATTGCTAAGAAAACATGAACTTCGCCCAAAAAGATGGGAGATGATGAAAAAAAATCAAGATTACTTTGCCTTGACTTTCTTTGATATCAAAGAGACGGAGAGAAAAGCTCTGTCAGCCTTTCAAGATGTTCTTATTACATCCTTTAACAATAAAGTTGAGTTCCAATAGTTCATGTGGTATTCTGACTGTTTGAAGGACTGATACCAACCCACCTAAGAGAAGGAACTCCACAATTAAACCTGCAAACAACTGCATGGACAGACTGAAATATTTAGGCATGTTTGGATCCCAAATGATGAGACATCCAGATTGAGTATCAAGAAATGTGGGCAAATAACAAGAACATTTGAGAGATTTTTAAGATCAGAAAAATTATGGCACAATCAATAGACTTAGGATGCAACAAATAAAATCTGAATATAGATATTTCACTAAACAATGAAGTTCACTCTTTGATGAATCAGCATTCATACATTTTATGAAATTCATGCATATATTATATCAAATTTACATAGCTGTCATGAAGCTGCATGAATTTGAATTCAATACATATGTCCAAAACTAACCTTCAAATTTAACAGACGCTCCTTTACTCCAGTCCATAGAAGAGCAATTTTATTATAATCAAGAATAATCGCAGTAGAAGTTTAATAGCAGCAAAGGAGGCTAAAGAAAAATGAAAAGACAATAGAGAATGTGCAAAGTATGGAACTATTGCACATATTCCTCACCCAACCAAAGTTACACTCACAATCTTACAAAGATGAAAAGAGTGATCAAGGCAATGAAATGACGACGAAGAAATAGATTTCAAAGAAAAGGCAGAGAAGGATCAGAAAGAAGGATATAAAAATGGCTAAAGGAAGAGTATATGATAACATAAGCAGATTAACTTTACGGACTACAGCAAAGCCTTTAGTTACAAAACTCATGCCAGGACATGGAACATACTAAGGTTAATGGATGTGCCAGAACATTAGATTAGTCTTTTGGGGAGCTTTCCCCAGTTGGAGAAAGGGGTAGAGTAGAAGAAGAAAAAGTGAAGTAAGGATGCATATTATCTTACATCTGATTGTCTTGTTGTCAGCAAATACATTATCAGAGTAGTAGGAATTACATGGGGAATTGGAACTAATTTGGGAGTTATGTTAACAATCCAGTGCCACTCAGGATCAAACCTGAGAAAGGGAAAGGAATAAAGAAGGAGTTATAGATTCTGCTGTGAGTCTTGCACACAATTGTAATCTCCCATTGATAGGAGGGCAATCAATTGCTTCAGAGTTATTCACACACAGTGTGGTCAAAAAAGTCAAGATGGCCACAAACAGTAGCACTGTTCATTCTGTTCCCTACTTGGCACTCAGCTCCAAGTAGCTATAACACATGCAGCAGCCAGTCCCTGGTAAACCATCTTGGCAGAAGAGCCAAATCAGGTGAGAGTTGCCAACAGGTCTTCAACCTTCGGTGAGGTAAAAGATCTCTCTATAGCAGCATGTGAAGTCTGACCCTGGCAGATTGAGCAGAAGAGACTGATCAACATTCCAACAGTCAAGAAGCCAGACCCAACAGATGTTGTGTGACAAGATACTTAGACATCCTGGTAATTCACTGTAGCAGAAGAGATCTCCAGATGTAATGGTTGTCTTTATACCTGGATTTGGGTCTCTTCTGCTGAGTGTGGGACAGTCCATAGAGCAATGGCTGCTCTACATAAGACTCCACCATGCACTTGTTTTTATTGTGCAATTCATCTTCACCTACAAACCATCTGCAATTCACTTCAGATCCAAAATAATTCACTGAGTCCTGCAGTTATGGGGGGTGAATGATGAAGCAATGACTATGCTATGATGAAAATGACTATGAGTAGTTGTACTCACAGTCATGCACATGGGATGCCTTTGGATCAGTGTTTGTTTACCTCAGTACCCATAGCAGCAAAAGCATCCAGCAGCATCCAGAGTGCCTGGGCAACCATTTTTAGGATAGTACTGCCCACCCTCACATGATGAAGGGAATTAGAAAAGATACCTTAAACATTGCTTGCCCTACAACATCTGGCTAGCTGTGACTGGTAGATAATCTCCTTAGCAGTATCAAGAAGAAAAAAAAACAAATCACAAAAAACTCATTATCAAAACCCGATTATCAAAACCCGGAACATCAACAGATTGCTGGATAGAGAAAAGGCGTCAAGGCTTGAAAGACAAACAGCACACATAGTAGCCAAACTTCATCATTATAGCAGTGACATTACTGCACTCAGACCAAGCTTTCAGATGACAGTTCATTACAGGACGCAGCAAGTAGATATATGTTATTTTGGAATGGGAAATCACAGAGTGACAAGATTCACAGAGTAGGTTTTGGAATCATAATGTTCTGCTCTACCTCTCTACCTACTGGAATAAATGAATGTACTACATAGTTCTGCTTCCCTCTCAAGAAGTCCTGATGCATATCTTCACAAAGCTGAAAGTCAGAGAGCTGTTGTTATCCCTTCCCTGTACTCTGTACCAATTCCACATTAAACAACTGGAGAAATTTCACATGTGCTTTCCCCACTCCATCCTCACCATTTGTTGGCAAGACTATGTCTCCAACCAGGAGATCTTGGATCACACAAAGTCCACGAGCATTGAGACTCTGATTTTCAGAACCATAGGTGGGACACATCATCAGAATGGCCAACCACCCTATGCCTCACAATTCCTCTAGCATGTACTGGAGACTGGAAAGTTACCTTGAGGTCATCTACACAAGTTATACAAAGATGCTGTGAAGGAAACCATATGCCATTGTGACATCCGGCCAAAGGAACTAGAAGCTGCAGCTGCTGACAGAACTCACTGGAGAGCTCTAAGCTACAAAGGCTTTAAAGACAGGCACCACCAAAACCTGAACAATATCAAGAATAACATCCACTTATAACAATGGACTTCCAGAATCCCCATTGTGCTAGACTCTGCGCTTCCAGACTGGGACTACAAAACCACCTTTGTTTCAACAGATAAATTGCACAACAGCATGCCTTCTTCAAACCCAAAGGCATACACACAAACATACATGTGACAACCCTGTCTTTCTTAAAATGACTTTATTATAGAATTATAGCATGCAAAAGATTTATCCATTCTGGATCAGCTGTCTGGATAACTTCTGCTCAATTCAAGCTGGGAAGCCTGACAGAAACACGAACAATCTGTGATATGCAGGTGACACTTCATTGTTACATGAAAGTGAAATAAACCTAGAAGAGCTTATTGTGAAATTAAAAAATGAGAAGTCAAAAATCTGGATTAATGATAAATATTAACTTAAGAAGATTAAGTTAACACAAATTAAGCATGCTTAGCGCACTTATAGTTGATTGTGAAGAATCAAAATGGCAGATAGTTTTATTTTGGGAAGTCAAGAATGGATAAATAAGGACTATGCACTAGAGAAGTAAAGGGAAGATTTATTCTAGAGAGAAGGAGTGACAAATGTAAACGAGATGATGAAAGATAAGGATATTTTTATGACAACAAAGCTCAGAATTAGAGATAAATTCTTTCTTGAGTACCATTGTACATAGCTAAGAAAGGTGAAAGGGGCGGGGGAGAGAAAAGATCATTTACACAAGACATCATTTTGTAAAGATGAAGAAAGTGTAAAATGGCAAAAGAGATATTTTTTTAAAAAAAATCAAGAATTGGTTGGTCATGCCAGAGACAGATGAATAGAGTTTGACATCTTACAAATATTTATTATTATTTTTTACAGACAGGGAGTTGTTTCCTTCTCTACAACTTCAGCCAGACTTTCAGAGACCTATGTTAGAGGGGAAAAGTCTGTGGAACATTCAATCTCTATCTCTCTCTTTCTTTGGCTGTTGTTGATGAATTTTAAAGTTGGATGAAGCAGCAAATTTGGAGTTTCTTCTGCTGGAAATGGTTGCATGTTTGTAATACGATTTGTTAGTTTGCCAGCAGAAGAACAGAATTTACTATACTGTAGAAAGAATATTTATGCAGACCTAATACCAGTTCCCAAGATGTCAAAATAAATGCCAAAGCCCTGGGGTTGTCTATCAGATTCCTACAGGAATCCTGCTGGGTAGTTAATCTGTTTGCCACCATAACTCATCGCCCCAAGTTCATAATTGGCAGAAAGCCCACTTCTAACTTAGCAGAAATTTTTTGACTGTTAAATGTTTGATTGATTTGTAGCAGTTGAGCAAAAGTACCTGATTTCCAGTTAATTCCTAAGGGACAGTAATAAAGCACCTGTCCAAGTTCAGTCCTTACTACCCAATTAAAAATAGATCGTGAAACAGAAAGAACCCAAACATTCACATTAGCCATTTATGATACCAATTAGCCAATGTTGTGATAAAACAGCACTAGGCTTTATATCACCATAGCAACAGCTGGGTTGCTGCTAATCAGTCACAAAGGTGAAAAGGCTCTTTTGCACCTAAGTGTGGCACAAAAATGCTTTGGCAACATCCATGTCTACTATGTCCCCATGATGCTGCTTCCATTTCATCCTCAGCCCATGACTAAGGTAGACATAAGTCATTCTTAAATCATTCTTAAGCTGTATCACTGTTAAAATTGTATTTTCCTCCTTATTCTAATTCTACCCTAGGGTATCCCCTATAAGCATGTAAAATCTTAGGCTTAGGAAGGAGGTCCGAGGAGTACAGTGAATAGAAATAGAAATAGAGGCAGGATTTATTGTAGACCAATGTGACATGATGAAGAAATAAATAAGGTTCTAATATACAGGGGGTGTTCTACCAACTCAAAGATGGGTAGAAAATAGCATTGCAGCTCAGCTCTAGAAAAGAGTCTTTACTATTCCAAATCAGAATGAAAACTGCAGACATTAATGAACAAATAGTCCGATCTGGAATAAAGTAACATCTTCAGTTCCTACTAATATCCATAAAAGGGTCTTCTTTCCACCTACTGTTGGCTGAAATAAGAAATGATGTGTGAGTGGCTGACTGATAAGGACCTGAACCTTGAGCCTCTTGTTCACAAGCTTTGTATCTAAGGGCTTATCTGTGACCTGTTCCCCTTGATTCATAATGACATCTCCGTGTATTACACTCTAGTTAAACAAAACAAAACAATAGCTCAAATCTCTGAAGCCAGCTCACTGCTATAAAGGGTGTATCACAGAATAAATATCAGTCAAGGCCATTTAAATCAACTATTGAAACGAGCAAGAAATAAAACTAATTTGATACATTTATATAAACTAAATTCTAACAAAGATCACGTGTGACCATTGGAATATTTTAATATCCAACTATTGCCTTAGTCTTACACTGACAACTTGCACTTTTTCTTTAAATATTTATATTTTGTACATTTTCTTCATTTTTACCAAATGATCACACACCATTTTATGTTCATACACAGGGTCTTTTCTATGAGCAGCATCTCCCTCAGCTTCTAAAATTAATTGTGAGAGTATTAAAATCAATATATTGATCAAAACATTATCCTTTGCTTCTCTTTGCCTTAGTGTAGTCCCATTCCTCTAGACACAGCTGCAAAAAAAATAGAATGCATCAGGTTGGTACATAGAGATTAGCTCCAATAGTTGAACGCTGGGTCATCATTCATTGAAATCACCCTGGCCAGTTTGATATATTGTAGCAGGTCTAGGACAACTCATCACAACCAACTCGCCATGGCCGTCTTGCAACAGCCAACCCAGCGTGGCCATTTTGTCATGGCCATCTTGCTACTGCCAATTCGTGGTGGGACAACTCGCTGCAGGCAATCTATGTAGGATAAGTCAAAATGATAAATGTTATCCACCACTGTTTCTTCTACATTTCCATTTTTGTCAATGGAAATAAGGTTGAAGAAAGAGTGGCGGATAATATTTATCATGTTGAGTTATCCCATGTGGAATGTAGATATATATTAATATATCTACAGATATACAGATTCCTTAATATGGATGTACGGTACTTGATAATTTAGAGAAACTGAGCATAAACTAGAAGTATGCATCAGAGCCACTTATGAGCTTCCAGCATCCCTGTAGTCACATGATCAAAATGTTAATGCTTAGCAACTGGAATGTATTTATGATAGTTGCAGTCTCCTGGGTTCATGTGGCCCCCTTTTGCAATCTTCTAACAAGCAAAATCAATGGGGAAACTAGATTCACATAACAACCATGTTACTAACTTAACAACTACAATAATTCACTTAACAACTGTGGCAAAGAGGTCATAAAATGGGGCAAAACTCACTTAATAACTCTCTTGCTCAGCGATGGAAATTTTGGGCTCAGTTGTGGCTGTAAGCCAAGGATTACCTGTACTCCATAAATTCTTATAGTGCAAGTAAAGCACAGGTCCACGTGGGATGCCATTCAAAAATCAACATGGTTCTTGATGCAGTAAAAACCATACAGCTCAGGTGAAGGACAAAACCCACACCAGAACAATAGCGCGAATATCTGTAGCTCAAGTGTAGGATGAGGGTGAAGGTTCCTTCTCTGAGCTTGTGGGTTGGTTTTCTAATGTTTCATTACCAAGCTAGGTAACATCTTCAGCGTTTAGGGGATGTCAGTGTCAGTGCTCTGTTTATAAGGGTTTCAGATGGGGGGGGTGTCAAGTGAGGGTCTTGTGATGGGTCAGGTTTGAGTCATAAATTAAGGCTTGTGATGGGTCTTGTGATGGGGAGGTTACATCAGGTCAGGGTCAATGGGAGATGAACTGCTGGTGGGAGGGGGAGGGGTCAGGTATGAGTCATCAGTGAGAGGTTTGTGAAGGGTCTTGTGATGAGGAGATTACACCAGGTGAGGGTCATTGGGAGGGTCCACCAGCAATTCACCTCTGAATGACCCTGACCTGATGTAACCTCCCTATCATAAGACCCATCACAAGGCTCTCACTGATGACTCATATCTGACCCATGATGAGACCTTCAAATAACACATCCACACCTGATACTGTGTGGACACTAACATTCCCTAAACTCCACTGAAGATGCTACCTAGCCTGATAATGAAACATTCAGAAGCCAAACCACAAGCTCGGAGAACGAACCTTCACCCTCACCACCCCAGAACATTTTAACCAGTACATATGGGAAGATGTAAGTGTATAAGATAAAAGCTTTGCTTTGGGACTATCAATCATATCTCATCAAAACAGTAAGACATTAGGAAGAATCTTTCTTTCTTCTTCTGTTTAACCTTGCTTTCTGTATATATTTAATTTTAAATATATTTAATTTTAAAAAGTCATCCATTCAAGTGTGAAAAAAGACAAGAAAAACAATATAAGACAAAATTAATATAGCCAGACAAAATTAAAATATGGCCAGTGGAAAAGAGGCATTATTTGATTTAGGATCTTAAAGAGGGTACAGTAAATGGAGGGTCTGCAATACAGGCATTACATGTTCCTATGTAACATGTTGGGAGTCAGGCAGCCTATCAGTTATACAAATAAACAAATCTTCCAGATGGTCTCTAAAGACAGCCTCACATAAAGTGCAATGGTCTAAAATAGCAATAGTACTTCGACTTATATACTGCTTCACAGTGCTTTACAGCCCTCTACAAGGGGTTTACAGAATCAGCATATTTCCCCCAACAATCTGGGTCCTCATTTTACCAACCTTGGAAGGATGGAAGGCTGAGTCAACCTTGAGCCAGTGGGAATCGAACTGCCAAACCGCTGGCAGTTGACAGTCAGCAGAATTAGCCTGCAGTACTGCATTCTAACTACTGCCCACCACGGCTCTAAAAGGTGGTGATAATAGCGTGAAGCACTATCTAAAGGTCCTCTTATTTCAGGAAAGCCCCGGCCTCCACCTCTAACAGGAGCTGTGCAAACTCCAGGGAAGTACCTTCTGATTCAGACTAACCACTGCAGCCTAAAGAGAACTGTGCCAGAGTATGCAACTCTGTGTTGCAAGGGTTCAAGGATCTGTCACCTGGTGGTCTCTCCTTGATCCTAATGACCCCCATTCTAGCCAAAGAGTGCTAATTAGAGAGCCAGTTTGGTTCAGTGATTAAGGCGCCTGGCTAGAAAGGGAGACCTTGAGTTCAAGTGAAAGCCAGCTGGGTGACTTTGGGCTAGTCATTCTCTCAGCCCATCTCACTTCACAGGGTTTTTATTGTGGGGGAAATAGGAGGAAGGTGTGTTCGATATGTTTGCCTTGAGTTATTTGTAAACATAATAAAGGTGAGATATAAATAAACAAACAAGGCTATGTATGCGGACAGTTAGTTTGTGCAATATTTTAATCCACAATGTCCTGAGGATGGCAAAAAGAATTGTTACACAAAGATCACTATGGATTCTATGAAACACATAGTGTGAATGCATTCCTAACTGTAATCAAAGCCTAAATCTATGGAGTTATTCTTTTCACAATTAGCTTGGATTATCCCTGTTCCCTAGTAATCTTACTTCTGCATAACTTCAAAGTTTTGGGGACATGTCTAAGGAATCACAACAACAGTGTTACTCTATATATCTCTATGTATGGCTTTCCCCAAACATTATATGTTTCAACTATGTTGGATAACAAATGTGCTAATAACCATCACAGTTAAATCTCTATAGGATCTCTATAGGTAGATTCATAAAGACTCGTGATCTTTACAGCTATCTTGTAGATAGAATACCTATGTTCAGAAGCAGCATCACTCACTATTTTTGAGTGTTTTTGCTTATCTATCCAAAGTCATGAGCAAGAAATTGGTTTGGGAAAATCTGTAGCTTGTAAATGGACCAAAAATAAAAAAGGGGGGAGACCACCAGCTAGATGCATATTTGCTTGTCAGTTCAATGCTAACTATTGGGACTCCAGAAATGTATCTTCTCTGGAGCAGTCCCTGACTGAAAAATGAGGTTCACCTCAAGATCTGAATGGCTCCATCCAGCTGGTGTTTCAAAGGGCCCTGTGAGAGATGATGCCATAGAGGGGGAACTGATGTGAAGGACTACAGTGAAGCAGCAGTTTCTCAGGAAGGAGGGAGTACATTCTAGAAAGCGGGGAGGACAGACAGTAGGAAGCACAGCCTGAAGATGGATAAGAGACAGGGAAAGAGTATTCAGATAGCCACACCATAGAATTTCCCAGGTTATATCCATTAGGCATTTGGTCTGGCAAGATTCTGTCTGTTGCGTGTAAGCAAATAAAAAACTGAACTTAGATTGAATTGTTCCATGTTATTTTGGGGGCTAGCCTGACAAACCTTGAAGACCTGGCTCTTCACCCAAGCCTTTGACGAGCTGATTGAATCCCCGTTTTCTTCTTTTTCTTTGTTCCCGTCTGGGTTTGTTATCTCTGCCACTTTTACCCTGTATATTGTTATTTTAATATCTTGTTTTAATGTTTTAAATGATATGTAAACTGCCTAGAGCAGGGGTCCCCAACCCCTGGTCTGTGGACCAGTACCGGGCCACAGCATGCCAGCAACTGGTCCACACAAACAAGGAAAGTCCCATCTGCAGAATACAGGCAGAACACAAAACCATGCCCCCTCCAGTCCGCGGAAAAACCTCTCTCCAGGTAACCAACCCCTGGTGCCCAAAAGGTTGGGGATCTCTGGCCTAGAGGCATTGGAAGTCAGGCAGAATATACATTTAATAAATAATAATAATTTTCTCTTCTTCTCTTCCTTTTTCTACAGTTACTGTGACAGTTGGAGGCAGGCAACATTTGCTTGGACTTTATGACACAGCAGGACAGGTAATACATCTCCAGTTTATTTATTTTCAGGCCATAACCTTTCAATCATGAAAAACAAAGCTGTTTTTCTTTCCATATGACATTCTGAAATAGACATTTTTCATTTCTGTAAAACCATAGAAATATATACAGTTCTACAAAAAACATCATATAATTGCCACCCTAAACTTACAATATCAAATATGAATAATTAGAGCAAATCCAGTTTTCCATATCTCAAAGATGTTGCAGGTTTCGCTTGGCATAAAACTTTGACGAGGTCATACTCTTATATCATTAATCTCAATGCTATGGAGTGTCTTACTTTATCCTGCTAGCTTTGTTTCTGACATTTTTAAATTGATTTCAATTTTCCCCTCTCAGAACAGTAGCAACTTGAAAATGTGAACAAGCCAATCTCATGGTTTACACTGGCAACTAGCACCACCTTCTGGTTAATTTAAGAGACTGTTTCTAAAGCTATGTTCCCCATAATATTAGTATTTCTGAACAACTTTAGGAGCTTTGGACCATCTTCAAAGATGTTGAAGTCTTCCTACCTTTTCCTTTCATATTTTTGAAATAAGAAGTGAATTCCCAGCAGTTACTGCAACCAAGACTAAGTAGCAATTCACAGTTTCATCCTGTGTACCTGTTTGCTTTGACAGGAGGACTACAATCAACTGAGACCCCTCTCCTACCCCAACACAGATGTGTTTTTGATCTGTTTCTCCGTGGTAAACCCTGCTTCCTATCACAATATCCAAGAGGAATGGGTTCCGGAATTGAAAGTCTGCATGCCACATGTGCCTTATGTTCTGATAGGAACACAGGTAAATGACCAAAAAGAAACAGTGGAAATGTTCGTCAACGATAAACCAGGGTACTCTGTGAAACACAAACTAGTTGGGGAATAGCTGGGGAAACTTTCCAACAACGAATTGTATTTTATCATAAAAGAATCCAAAGGCTTCCAAAAATGAAAGGAGTTGGGTGGTTTATCTCATTTTAGGCCACCGTAATTTCGGAGGTCCTGAAAATGAGGCACCTAAATTTGTGTAGAAATCAGCATGGAAGAAATAACACCTCGCCTACGAGATGTGCTCAAATAGCTCTGGGCATTTTGCTGCAGAAGTTTATTGTTTGAGAATTAGAGACAGGGGTCTAAGGATATTTAAGTTTTGTGTTTGTCTATACATTTCTAGATTGACCTTCGAGATGACCCCAGAACTTTGGCTCGGTTATTATACATGAAAGAGAAGCCCCTGACTTATGAACATGGCATCAAATTGGCCAAAGAGGTACTGTTTTCCTTCAACAACAGTAGTAGTAGCTAAACTGATATCAGCAGAGTTAAGCCAAAGGCCTTTCTCTTTTTCTCAGGGCTAAACACAGCAGAGATTTCATTCAATCACCATTGCCCCCTAAGAAATATGAAACAATAGATATATCTAAGAGCATTGTCTTTGCAGATCTTGATTTAATTCATTGTATAGTATAATTTGTTTTCATCATCTAAAGTCTTTACTATGCTGGCCCTTAAGAAAACCTTTCACAAACTGGTAGCCTTCAGAAATAAGTCCTAGCATTCCTAGACATTGGTCAATGGAATTTGGGTTGTTGTTATCTCAATATATCTGGAGGACAGTTTCCAAAAACCTCCCTACTTTTAGCATTGGCCTCTCACTGATTTCAGTTATGTGAATAGCCCCAGTCATGTTGCCATTATTTTAGACTTCGTTCCCAGCTTAATAGATACACACATTTTAATTATTTTACTTTGTTACATTTCTTCCATCTAAGAACCTGATGGAACCAGTTTAGAAACACTGAGCTAGTTATCTATGGAGATTCTCAGTCATCCAGGTCATAGTTGTCCCAAAGGTGCTTTTTCATGAGGCAGATGGATTTTCTTGTTTTTCTTTGAAGACGTTTTGCTTCTCATCCAGGAAGCTTCTTCAGCTCAGAGCTGAAGAAGCTTCTTGGATGAGAAGCGAAAGGTCTTCAAAGAAAAACAAAAAAGTCCAGTTGCCTCATAAAAAAGCATCTTTGGGGCTGAGATTTTTAATTTAATTTCAAATTTAGTTGGGGCAGCACCACAAACTATGAGAGACCCTTAAAATACAATGCCTATATTTTTAACTGTACAGTGTATGGCATTCTAAGAATTACTCTCCTGTTTTGGCCATGATCTCTGTAGAAGACATCCTCAGAGGACAGGGAGGAGGCAGGGAAGCCTTGGATAATGATGAGGGCCCAGGAACCGGGGCTCAAAAGGGCAAATGAGAAGAAGAGATTCCTACTGCTAGAGTACCGGTCTGCATTCTCGGATGCTATGGGGGATGTGGTCCTATTGCCCATGGTTAAGTAAAATTCAGTAGTCTGGTCAATTTAAACTCAGCACTGTATACATCTTAGTTACATTTTAATGGGAATTAGGAAAAAGGGGGGTAACACCCTCCTGGCTTGCTCCTAGATTCCCAGAGGCATTTGGTACAGGATGCTGGACTAAGTCTGCCTTCGGTCTGATCCAGCAAGGTCTCTTCTTCTACTTTACTTCTCATTGTCTCTTTCTCTTTCATTCAAGATTGGAGCCCAGTGCTACTTAGAGTGTTCAGCTTTGACCCAGAAAGGCCTAAAAGCTGTCTTTGATGAAGCAATCCTCACAATCTTCAATCCCAAGAGAAAGAAGAAACTTTGTGCCAAGTGTTGCAGCTGCTGCTCAGTTCTATGATGCCTGGAGTTCAAAATGGACCAGAGTTGCCAATTAATAGTCCAATCCTGCACAGAGGGACATGACCAGAAAAAAAAAACTACTTTATAAAGTGATTCCTCCTAATCTGTGATTCCTCTCAAATGCAACTTTGTTTACTTTTCATGCCCTGCTTGTTTGTTTGTTTTTTATCACTGCGCATCTGTAGATACAATTTCATGTTGAGATAACTTCTCTCTGCTTAGCCAGCAGATAAAAGAAAAAAACTTTAGAAATTCTTGATATAGTCAGAATCCATGATGCACCTGGAAGTAAAAAAAGATCTAAGCATCCTAATCCTGTAACTGATCCAAAAAGAACAAGTTTTGTCATTAGCAACCCACAGGAAGAAATTAGCAAATCCCAGTATTTTTTTTCTTTTTACAACCTTGTAGTTCAGGGGTGTTAAACTCGCCTTGTCACGTGACGTGTCACAACATATCACAACTTTTTCCCCATTGCTGGAGCTGAGGTGGGCACGGTTTCGGCAAGACGCATCCAGCCCGCGGGCCTGCTGTTTGACACCCCTGCTGTAGTTCCTTAATTCAGGGTAGAGTCAGGGTGACTGGATACAGCTGAGCATTTACTGGCCGGATGCCCTTCCTGATGCCTACATGGAGTTCGCAGTAGATATTTGTTCACAGCAGATAGTAAATCCCAGTATGAATATGCAATAATGATTGAACTTGAAACACACAAAATAATATTTAGACATTTTTAGGAGCTGACCATGTTGACACATGTAGAAGACCAATGTTTCAATTCAGTCTTTCCAAACTGAACGCACAGCAATACCTTTGAAATAGATGGCATAGAATACAAAGTCATTCAAGTACTATTCTTGTCTTGCTTTTATAAACAAAGAATAATCCAAAGATGGTCTCAGGTTGCATTGTCATGTTGCTATTGGATGTGTGAGAATCCACTTCTTAAATGAAAACTGAGGCTCTCACATTGTGCATTTTTCAAAATCATTTGGAAATAGTAATTGTCTGGATTTGAGAAGTCAGAGGATGCAGGGGAAAATGTACATATGTCCTGTTTGCGAATCTAGTCTTCTCTTCCTAGAATATATTTTTTATTCAAGTATATGTAGCCAACAATAACTACAAACTGCTCTTTAAACAGTATAAATCAGTGTTCCTCAGCCTCAGCAACATTAAGGGGGGTGGACTTCAGCTCCCAGAAAGTTTGAAGTCCACCCATCTTAAAGTTGCTGAGACTGAGAAATACTGGTATAGATGATCTCAGCTCAAATCCAGTTCCTAATTACTAATTTTCTTGACAATATGGGAGCAGTTGGCCATTGTTTTCTTCTGGGACACTTTTTATTTTTTTTAACTCTTAGGATAGTCTACAGGTTTGGTATTATTCCTTGGTGGTCTTCCATCCAAGTACTAACTACGCCTGTAACTGTCTAACTTCTGAACTCAGACAGACTAGGATAGGTGGGTCACTTATGCTATTTGCACAATCAAGATCAAAAGGCAGCTTGAGGTAGAATATAAGAAGATCCTGAGAAAATTGATACATGCATCTCACGCACATGGATGTATGCTCACACAAAACAGACACACAAATACACACTACCATTTTACCTCTTTCCCCAACCTGGAAAAACTAGTTTAAACTACTAAAATGCTTACTGGATGCAGGATTTTTATTAGGAGCAGCAGTACATTAGAAGCAATGTTTGCTTCAAAGTTGGGATGAAGCATATACAAAATGGCTTCAACTGCTCTCTTTTTCAATAGCTTCACCTCTTTCTCCCATTGCTTTTGCCAATTCTGCCTGTCTTGATTCAGTCCAATTGGCAATAATCTATGCAGATGCAAAATGATTCCAATCTATGGCCTCCTCTGGTGATCTTTGGAATTGATCCCCTTGCACAGAGAGGCCTGGTTGGCTAGCTTCATCAGTTTAGATGCTATGTGATTGAAAGCACTGACAACTTCTGTTCTTCCTATTAGGTTTAACTAGCTATAAACATATAACTTAGAAGCTACTTGTGAATACAGAAAAATGGTTGTCATTCCAATTCTCACCCAGCTAGGAAACCCCAAGAAAGTACCTATTATAACCAAAAGGCTTTTATTGTTGTAAATGCTTTCTTTGCAAATGTTTTCTACAATTTATATCATTGATACATGATTCTTAAAATAAACATTTTAAATATATATTTGTGTATGTGTATTTTTTCAATGTGTGCATGTGTGTGTTTATAAACGATAGAGACCTTTTAATTAATTTAGTGGAGATTGCTTGACCAAAACTCTCATGCTAGATATGAGTCCTATATGACAAGGATGTTCACAACCTGATTCTTGATCTTTGTCACTGGTGCCCACATTGGTAGATTTTCTATACAGGTAGCCCCCGACTTACAACAGTTCATTTAGTGACTGTTCAAAATTACAACAGCACTGAAAAAAGTGACTTATGACTGTTTTTCACATTTATAACCATTGCAGCATTTCCAGGGTCACGTGGATCAGATGCTAAAGTTGCTAAAGTTCCACTTCCAAAAGAGATGTCCATATAGAGTTCCCGACTGAATGCCTCCCAGGTCCCTGGGGAGATGGGACAGGGCACCTTGGCTGGGCCATTTCTTTGGAAGCATGATGTTATATGCCAGAACGAATCTGAATCATTAGAAAGAGTCATGTCCAATTGTTTGCCATGGCTTTCTTTTTCTTGCATGCCAGCAATTGTTTATAGTATCTTTTCTGCTGGAGGAGGTCCTGTGAAGCCCTCGGCATAGTATTGGATACATAAGTCCGGTAACTGATAGCAAGAGCTTTGTTTGCATTAATACAGTCCTTGTCAAACCTTGGTTTGGATTAATGTTGTTGTTGCTTTGGGGCTGCATTATTAAACAGTTAAATGCTGTAGGAGTTCTTGGGTTGGGGTGTTATAATTCCCTAAGAGTACATCAGGAAATTCAGCTGTGTCAGGGCAGATTGGAGAATCTGCAGATAATTTTAGGCCTAAAGTTTGGTTAACATTTGACTTAAATGTTGGGGTCAGCAAGGACAGTTAGGTACCTAAGTGTTGACACTGAGCAGATCTCTTAACATAGTGATTGGCTTGCCTCTGTCATTGTTACTTGTTGTATGTAGGCAAACATTTCCAAAAGTGACATGTTACTCAAGGGGCCAAAGAATTCCACATTATTCAAGTCATTGCTTCCAAACAGCAAGAAAAGTTTATTCTGAAACATTTGTTATACCATTGGAATAGCCAGGGCTTTTTTTTGTCATAGAACGCCCAGAACGGAGTTCCGGCACCTTTTTTGGATGGAACCTTGTAGGGCAGACAAGGCAGGTTGTATGATATGTGTGAGTTCCGGCACCTTTTTTTTTTTTTTTTACAAAAAAAGCACTGGGAATAGCTCTAAATAGTTGACGGGTGAGCTCTCTTCCTCCCAGTAGGAAGTCCTTGGTATACATTGGAATGGGGGGGGGGGGGGTGAGGATGCAGTTATCTTCACAGTCTGCTGTTCTCTTTTGTTCCCCTAGCTCACCACAAAGTGGTATGCAGTACTGTTGAGTCAGAGAAGGAAGACTGACTAGGAAGTGCCAGTGATAAGTAAACCTTCTTCCTCCCTTCAGAGACAGGACTATGGGGACATACCAAAATGGAGAGTGGGGGGAGGGAGCAGTTATTCTCATGGTTCATCACTCCCTTTGTTTCCACTTCCCTTAGTGAAGTGGCAGGCATTTCCACAGTCAGCTAAGGAGAAGGAGGAAGCAGCTTCTCCCTCTCCTGAAGCCATGAGGGGAGGAGAAACAGCACAAGCCCATATTATAATATGTGGAAAGAAGAATGACCCAAAGAATCATAGGTTGTCTAGTCTACTAGTAAAAAGAAAAATCATTCCAAAGCATGCATAACTTCTTTTAGAGATATTTTTCCCCTAATCATGATGCTGCAAATGTCCACCCAGTTAGCCAGTTTGTCAGTTGGTGTATGAGATGAGGTCCCTTTTGTTGAATATATTATTGCTTTCCACCAATTATTTCTTTCATTATGCAGAATAGAGGAGGGATCACCTGGTGTCCTATTTTCCATCTCTATTCTGATGCAGTGAAGTGCTGGTGTTTAATAAATATCAAGCTAGATTTTTGCTAATTGAATTGAGTAAGGTGTGTGTGTGTGTGTGTGTGTCTGTTGCCCTCATCTGGACACAAGTTATTTAACAAGCAGAAGCTTATCAGAATCATCACTGCCAGCCAAGTATGTATTCCAGGATGTGGTGCACTGTGACCTGAGTTTCAAGAAAAAGAGAACCATTGAGGGAGGAGACAAAAATGTAATAGCCTTCTAAGGGATCCTAAGAGGTCCTATAATGAGGTTTCCTCAATCCTGAAACCGCTATCAATCAAATCGCAGTCTAAAGGAGGAAGGATCATAGCTGAGTTGTATAGCACATTCAGTTCCTGGCATCTCAGCTATCATGTGGTGAGAAAAATTCTCTGCTTAATATTCTGCACAACTACTAACAAGACTGTGTTTCCATTCTGTTTCTTGGCTTAGCTTTGCTCCTCTTAATCTATAAAATCATAAACAACATGACATCTAGCCTTCTTTGAATGCTATTCCAAGTGACATAATATAAACAACTATAATAAGCCTAACTCCTTTCAGAAACCTCATCAGTCTGTTTAAGGATTTAGAGTAGAACATTCTTTTAACGGAGTTGTGAATTTCTCTCCCTTTTAAAGTTCAAAGCTCCACTATCAATATAATGATTTAAATCTGCCATTCTATTTTAAATTGTAACTGTACTTTAACCATTTGATTTAGAATTGTTATGGAGGACCTGAACTAGCATGGAAATATCATGAAATAAAATAAAATAAATAAAAACAAAACAAAACATAGTAATGCACACAGTGATTAGATTTAAGCTTGCCTCTTAAATCCTGCAGACAGTGCATGTACAGATGAAATCAGTCCCTGCCCCCCTTAAAGAGATCACAAAGTTTATTGTCATACTGAAATATTCTGCAAATTTTTAACTTGAAAAGCAAAGGCTGAACAGCTGGATGGAATGCACAAGGACTCTACTTGCCAATTTGTGATTACACTCTGACAGCTCACTTTCCTGAGAGAGGATCTTCTGGTAAAAACAACAGGTGTAAAAGGAACAACAAACTTGTTTCAACAGACATCAGACAAGATGGCTTTTAAGAGATGTAACTCAAAAGATCTCCAGTTTCTCTGCTGATATAACGTCTCAGCACTGTATTCTACAAAATGATGATGGAATTAAATTATGATGATGTCTTTACCAAAGAGATGCTCAAGTTAATCAGGTGTAGTGTCTGCTCAGTTGAGTGGACTGAAGCCAGTGTGGTTAGAGTCCACGATAGTTCTTGTAAATACTCTGCTGATTTTAAATGTTGGCTTTGAGCAATCCCCCCATTAATCAAGGAAAATCACTGTTTAGACAAGCAGCTTATGGAGGATGAGAATTCTAATTAATTATACAACATTACCTGAATGTGGTGAAGGAAGAAAAAAAATGCTTTACAACCTGTTTAAAAATGAGAAACAGTCTGGTAGCACCTTTTCAGATTAACATATTTTATGAAAAGGAAAAAGCTTTTATCAGTCGTATGCCTTCAATAAATTGCATTTATTAATTTTGTGTCTGTCTAGAAAGGTGCTACCTGACTCCTTCTGGAACTAACACTGCTTTTCTCCTACGAAGGCTTCTCAAACTATAGCAAAATATTTTTTAAAAAAATGGAAAGCAACTTATCCTCATTTCAAGCAAGCCAGTTACTAAGGGTAAAGATATTCCAGCCATCAGAGTAATGGAATATCTAAGCCACTTGGCCTTTGAGTATATGGTCATGTTGTCCCAACAAGTCCTGGGTCGAGAGCTCATGTTTTACCAAACCAAAATTGTCCCAATTTCTATAGACTTTAGTCACATCCATCCTACTACTTCCTCTTCCACCAACAGGAGCTCTGAGAGAGATTCATGATTACTAGCATTGTTATTGTTGTTACACCAGCAGTGTGCAAGGCACTTTAGAAACTAGCAGTTTAGGCATGCATTATGGACTGCAGTACAGATCATCCTTGATTTACAACCATTCATTTAGCAATCTTTCAAAGTTACAAAGGCACTGAAAATGTGACTTACAACTTACAACCATTGCAGCATCCCACAGTCATGTGATCATAGTTTGGATGCTTGGCAACCAGCATGCATTTACAATGGTTACAGCATCCCAGGATCATGTGATCACTATTTGTAACTCTTCCCAGCCAGCTTCCGGCAAGCAAAATCAATGAAGTCAAATTTGCTTAATGACTACCTAATAACTTCAGTGTTTGCTTAACAACTATGAAAAAAAGATCATAGAATTGGGCATGACTCACTTAACAACCACCTTGCTTAGGATCTGAAATTCTGGACACAATTGTGATCATAAGTCAAGGACTGCCTTCATTGCATGGTTACTTTGCAGCTAGTCTATGTGCGGAAAGATATCTGAAGATATCAAAAAGGCTCAGCAGATGCAAACTGGTACATGAGCGCAGAAACACAGTAGATTCATGATAAAAGACCTCCACTAGTTGACAGCTACTATCCGCTGCAATTTAATAATTTTATTTTAATTTTTAAATCTATGAACAACTTAGAGACTAAGGGCTGTATGTCTCGGTATAAACCTGTCTGGGATCAAAGATCAGCAGAAGAAGGCTGCTTAAGGACGTCTATATTAACAGAGGTCTGATTGCTGAGAATGCAGGAAAGGTTACCTCCAACATTATTCTCAAGCTGTAGAATTCATTGCCTCCATTACTTCACCCCCATTGCTTTACCCCCAAATCGCCCACTTTCTGAAAACTTAAAAAAAATTAATGATATTAACATAGATTCATATTTTGTTCTTTTTTATCTTTATCTGTATTGAGGTCCTATGGTTTAAGAGGCAAGGAAGAATTACCATGTTGCACAATTGTATGTGCCCAAGGGTAGATGCACACTCACAGATTATTATTATTTTTTTAACTCTGTTCTGTGTTTCTTTTTAACCTGTTTTAAATCGTATATTATCTTAATTGTTCTTATTGCATTATATTCTCTCTTCCATTACTGAATAAATTCTTGGCAATAAAACCCCTTGACTTTTTATTTAGTTTTCAGAAGTAAGGTTTTTAGTTGATAAATTATATATATCCAACTACCTCCTGCTTTAATGAATACGTTTCAGAGTCACAATTTTATTCATCCAAGCCTAAATGAACAAAAAGAGCTGCAGTATTTTTATGAGCCTGAATTCCTCCCCCCTCACCCGCTTGTTAATTAAGAATAATGACTAATGTTTCAGCATTGTAGAGGATTCAATGTCCTGTGCAGGTGCTTTCAGTGAAAAAACTTTTTTGGGTAGGAAAAAAAGAGATTTCATCCTTTGTATTTGATCTATAGTCAGTGCATATATATTTAGCTTATAATTCAGTATATTGCACAAATCCCCAAAATGAATTAGTTCAGTTGTCAAATTAAGAATGTTGGACAAATTTAGCTGTTGATAGGATAAATATGTACTGCTCATGCATCAAATGTAGTGTGTGAACACCCCTTTGGTATATATTTAAAGCGTTCTAACTGATCCTCTGAAAATGTTAAAGTGCAAATGCAAACTTGGGTCATATTTATACTGCTTTTAGAACATACTGGGGATAATATCAGGAAGCAAATAGAAAATACAGTTTGGGATTTATGCAAATTCTGATGAAATGATCCCAGATAAATTCTAATCTGTATAAAATTGACAACAATTGAAAAGACGTTAACTGTACAAGTATACTGAAAAGACTATGAAAATTGCAAGTTATTCAGATCTATTCAAAGTTGGCAAACAGAAAAAAAGCTTCAGAACTAGGTAGCTACATCTTCCTGATGTGCATCACTATGATCTACTACAGTATTATCATTGCCGTATTGTAGTCTTCACCTGGAGAGGATTTGACCCCAGAAAGTGTTCTGGATAAGTTGAAGTATTCAGATGGTCTCACATTCTGTGGTTGTGGTAAGGCACACACTGCAGTCACAGCGGATGGCTTTGGGATATGTGAAGAGAGGATCAACACTGGCAGCACAGTTTGGCAGGTTCACTGTCATCAGTTTGGTCTCATTGTATGTACAGACTCGATGGTGGGCTTCAATATAAGGGGGATCCAGGACTGGTTTCTATTTATAAAGAAGGGAAAAAATAGCATTCTGCTGGATTATTTAATCTAAATTAGTAAATCTCCAATGTGTCAAGCAGGAATATTATTACTTGTTACTCAATCATTTAACTGGAGATGACAAAGGCTGAACTTAGGATCCATGGTGCTCAGTGTCATACATGATAAGATGCTGGGCTGCCTTAAATAGTTTTTTTTAAAGTTTTAAATAACTTAATCTATTGGCTGAAATGTTATGCTTTCAAATACCAGGCTTTGAGTTTGTAACACATCTGGCTAACTATATTTAGCCTTTGCTGGAAGCAATTTTTTTTTGTTTGCTTCTTGATTGTTGGTCTAGTATTAATCTATACCTGTTGAATGATTACTTGATCCAGCTTTTAAAGGCTGAAAAGCTAAATATTATGTTTTAATATAATCCAAAATAATCCAACAATCTAGGAAACAAAACCCCAAACCACTGTCTCAGACAAACAAGCTAACAGCAAATAACAGCCTAATCAAGGAACCTCAAAGACTGGCCCCACCAACACTGACAGGGAAAACCACTAGTACATAAAATGAGAGCAAACCCTACACCCTAGTAACTCTGGGGATGTTGTTTAGTTTGTTAACATCTGCAAGAAAACAATCAAACTCTGAGAGTACCGAGGACTCCCAGTTCAACTCTGAACTACTAATATTCTCTTCTAAAGTTATCAGTATTTTAACCTAAGCCAGGAGTAGCTTTTAACATAACATTTGGCTTTTCAGCTTTTAACAGCTGGATCAAGTAATTATTCAAAAGGTTAATTTTCCAGCCTGGAGTTGTAGCAAGATGATCTATTCTATATGCTGAATCTTCATGCCTCAAACTGAACCGTCCCCCACCTGTCAGTTATTCTCTGTGGGGTGGGGGTGGGGGTTGGATTACAGTACAATTTCCATCATTGAGAGTTAACAAAATCCCTTTTCAAGAAAGTATCTGTATATGTTTAGATACCAAGGTTGATTCAATCGCACATATTCTATGCCAGGGGTCCCCAATCTGTGGGTCACGGCCCACTTCTGGGCCATGGCCTATTCGTAACCAGGCCACGTGAGTGATGGGCCAGTGCACGCACACAACCCAACTCACACAAGTGGCGGGCACCAGGGCTCGCAACCACACTTGTGCAAGCAGCGGGTGCATGTGCCCCGCCACTCACACAAATGAAGCTGTTTTTGTGTGTGCATGTGTGGCTGCCCCTCACAGAAAACCATCCCCTTTTTTCCCCACCTTCTCCCCGCTCCCTGTTCTGGGCCGCCATATTTGGTGGCTGCTGCTAACATCTTCTGCAATCAGTAGATGCTCAGATGAATTCAATACATAAATATGGAGCATGATGACTCAGCAATTAAAGACATTGAGCTTGTCAGGTGGAGACCTGTCAGCCTGGGTTCGAGACCCATACTCTGCACAACATTGTGAACTCCTGTTACTTGCCCCAGCTCCTGCCCACCTAGCAGTCCGAAAGCATGCAAATGCAAGAAGATTAATAGGTACCACTTCGGTGGGAAGGTAACAGCATTCTGTGGCGTACAGCCATGCTGGCCACATGAGCACACTGGTTCCCTTGGCCAAGAAACTGAGATGAGCAACGTGCCCTAGAATCGGATATGACTGCACCGGGAAACCTTTACCCTTTTTTTGCTAATGTCTCCTGCAATCAATGGATGTTCAGACTGATTCAATCCATAATTGTGTTTTTCCTATTAAGTGGCCAGTCTTGCTTTTAATAAAATCACTGTACTGTCAAAAACAAAGTTTGGGCTTACCTGCCTTTGAAAAAGAAGGCTAAACTTAGTCATTAATTTTTCTCCACTCGTGTGTGTGTGTGTGGATTTCCTTGCCTCTCCTTCATAGCTCCCTAACAGTATAATTACAATACTTCTGAGGCAACTTAAAATTAGAAATAGACATATTATTAGGATATGGAATAAAATATATCATTTGTAAATCAGGGGCTCTATTTTAATCTCCAGGGAATTTTCTGTCAATGGCGCAATAAAGGACAGTTTCCCGTTAAATACTTAAGTCATAAGAAGCTTTCTGAATTATGTAATTAAAGCATTACATAAACTCTGCAGAAATGCTTTGCTATACAACACTAAAGCTTAAAAAATGGGGTGGGGTGGGGAGGGAGCCTGCCATATGAAATTCTCAAGCAATTGATTCTCATTTATGATACAACGACCTCACTTCAGCACCTGAACACTCAGCAAAAATATTTGGTGTTGATTTGACTTTTCCATTTTAATTCACAATAGTTGTAATCTTATATGCATTTACCTTGTAAATGGACTTAGTACTAGCAGATACATACTGTAGGATTGCCAATACCTCATAACTGCAGGAGAAGGCCTATTTGGGAATTATCAAAACAGATTACTGCAGCATGTGAGCTGAGAGTCAACTACTCCCATTCCTCATCTCTGTGTCATATGTATGACACAGACACTCCTTGAGTCTTCCTCAGAAGGAAAGGGCCATTTTTGTGTAGGGCTGAATAACTATAGACTTCCAAGCAATTTGTAAGTGTGATCAGGATTTTGAATCAGGTTTGTGCCTTATTTCTGCCTTCTGACATTTATTTGTTTATATATTTACAATTTATATGTCTCTCTAATCCACCTAAAGTTCTAAGCAGCACCCATGTATTTATAGAACATTGGGGTGAAGATATCTGTCTCATCTCTTGATTGTAATCCTGTATTTGTACTAATATGGACATGATACAATTCGATGGAAGTGCAGAAAGAACCAAAGAGAAAGTATAATGCTGAATACATAGCTTAGGTTCCTAAGAATGCTGGCTTTCATTTAAAAAGCAAACATGTTTCCAGTATTTACTGCAATTGTCAATGTCTACTGAAATCTAAGTGAGATACCATCTGAAGTCTTTAAAAACCACAAAGGGAAAGTTGCAAGCAGGTTTTCAGTATCCTGGCTTTCTCACATAATTAGCAGATAGAACAAATTATGCAAAATAGAAAAATAAGAAGTTTTCCTTAATTTGCATAATGTAGTCATCATCTAGAGTGAAGGGTATTATACATTTACTTATCCTACCATGATATATAAAAGGTATTTGATTATGGGTATGTTAGAAATATACAGTAGATTCAATGAAATGAATGAACTCTTTGGACATTTCCCAATATCAGGTCAGGAAAATATTTATTTAAATGTCGAAAAAGATCAAGGAACAGGTAAATACCTGTACCTGAAATGCTGGAGATCTGCTACACATCAGTAGAGGCAGCACAGAATGGATCACCATGCATTTCAAACAGATATCTTCTGGAACTTGCTCCTTGCTCCTTTTACCATAGATATGCTGGACTGGGATCTCCTGCACCGAAAACATCTCCTCTGCCATTAAACTGTACCCTGCCTCCCCTTTAAAGCATGGCCATTAGTAACCTGGACAAGAGAGCGAAATCCATACAATGAGCCATGGGCCACTGGTCTTACCTCCCATGTCTCACAGCGGCCCCAGCAGGCATCAGTGGTGATGCGCAGCCCCTTGCATCCAGGCTTCTTGGCCAGGAAAGTGAACTCTCGCACAGCACAGCCAATGAATGTCTGCAGATTTGTGTGGGAAGGCTTGAATGCAGTGATGCAGCTGGCCAAGATCAAGAGAGAGAAAATGGTTTGGATCATCCTTTGGCATTTCATGCTCTAAGAGAAGCAGCAAAAGAAAAAAGACCGTATGAAGAACTGGACTCGGATTTGTTCATAGGTATTAAGTCATAGTCTTTGAGTAAACATTGCAGCTGCATCCTATTGCTGACGTCGTAGGGAATTTGTTGGTCAGATGCATGCAATTGCATGGATTTTGCAGTTGTTTGCAGACCACCGAGGAAGGGAGGGGGAGGAGTTTGATGAGCGTCTAAAGCAGGGGTGTCAAGCTGCCGGCCCGCAGGCCGGAAGCCGCGCCCACCCCATTGCCGGCAATGGAAAAAAAAGTCACAATACGTCACGACACGTCACGTGACATGGCGAGTTTGATACCCCTGGTCTAAAGATTTTTATTTCTTAGATTCTTATTTTTCTGGACACATATTGTTTTGTTCTTTTTATTGTCCTGGTTTTTTTAAGACATAAAACTCCCAGAATCTTTTGGGGTCAAACATTATTAAATCTATATCACTTAATTAGTCACCTTTTATTGCTCTCATTTACCCTTAGTGATAACAAACAGAACCATCTCAAACTTCCTTAGGGATTATTTAAAGGGTATACAGTACTCAAAATAAACTATGAATCGGCTACATGGACCGATCTCATTGATTAGTCAATATAATTGATTTATTAATTATTTTTATTACAAGTACTGCAGCAAGTACTGCACAGCAAGAGCCATGGTGGTGCAGTGATTACAATGCAATGTTGCAGGCTGACTCTGCCCACTGCCAGGAGTTCAATCCTGACTGGCTGAAGGTTGACTCATCCTTCCATCCTTCTGAGGTCAGTAAAATGAGGACCCAGATTGTTGGGGGCAATATGCTGACTTTGTAAACCTCTTAAGGAGTACTGTAAAGCACTATGAAGTGGCATATAAGTCTAAGTGCTAGTGCTATTGCTAAGATGGATGGAGTTTGCCAGCAATGCAAAGGCACCCTTGGGAGTCATGGAAGAGCAGGTTAGGAATAGATTATCATGGAGATCTCTGTAGTCAAATTCTATGGATTTTCTTTCTATGGAGTCAAAATGACTTGATGACACACAATCAATCTTCCTGATTCACCTGTGATTATAGCAATCTGACATCAACCTGTTAATCAACTGAGATGAAACCATCAATGGGGTTAATTTAGAAAGGTAGAAAAAGCAGCAGCCATGGTAAACATAATAGAAAATTATCACAGGACTAGAATGAAACCTGAATGAGACAGTGTAAAATAGGATTTCAGAAAATAATATTTGCACTATCCACAGGTTTTCTGTTTTCTTGAAATTCTTTCATCTTGAAAATTGGAACCATAAAGTAGTCAATTAATCCTTATTTTTATATCCGTTCAGTTTTTACTCATTTCAAAGAGTTTCCAGTGTGACACAATTCAAAACCTATGTTCAACTCTCTTTACCCTTGCTATGAGACTTATATACCAAAGAGAGAAGCAACCTAGAACTAAAGAGAAATTTTCTGACAGTTGGAACAATTAATCAGTGGAACAACCTGCCTCCAGAAGCTGTGAATGCTCCAATACTGGAAGATTTTAAGAAGAGACCGGACAACCATTTGTCTGAAATGGTATAGGGTTTCCTGCCTGAGCAGGGGGTTGGACTAGATGACATCCAAGGTCTCTTCCAACTTTTATTATTATTATTATTATTATTATTATTATTATTATTATTATTATTATTATTATTATTATTATTGTTGTTGTTGTTGTTGTTGTTATTATTACTACTACTACTACTACTACTACTACTATTACTATTACTATTATTATTATTCCAGATCCTTAACATCTGTAAGCTTCTTCGGTGGTGGTGGTGATGGTGTTCTTTACCATTTGTCCTATTTGGTTGCAGGATCCCTTTGTTTTTGCACAGCATTTCCCTAATTCTGAACAGTGAAGCAATGGGGAGTCTTGTCACAGAGCCTGACTCTCATTTGTGTTGACTGGTCCAAGGTCACCAGCTAGTTTCTGTGCCTGAGGGACAGAGATAGCACACAGATCTCCCTACTCCTAATCCATCACACCTCAATCACTATGTCACTCTGTGAATAGTGTACATATCTTATATCTAGAAACTGAGTCATTGGTTCACAAATATAATTTTTGAATAAAGCAATATATTATTAATATCTTGGGTCTTTAATTGACTTGCTCTTTGTCTTCTCTTTAAAAAGCTGAAGGAGTGACTTGCATCCAGCAAAAGGTAGCAAAATCTCTTACCTAGCTTGATGGTCAGCACTGTTTTCTCCCACTGTTGTAGTTATGCTTGAAGATATTTGTTTGCAAAAGTCAGGAGACCTGAAACTGTAACCTCTTGCAGGGTTTTTCTCTCTGCACCTCTCCTTACCAGCTGCCACCTAGCCTGCTTAATTGCTCACATTTATAGGCAAGAGCCATGTCAGTCAAATCACAATGGAGGCAGATCCTTACATGAACAAGCAGCATCAAAGGCACTGGGCTAGAAAATGAGGTGCTCGTTTTCAATGCTTATTAAGTTCAGGAGTATTGTTTGTTCTCTAGCATCAACTGATTGAAACAAAAGGAGCACCTTGGTGGGGCTGCAGAATTCTACTAAGGAAAGAATGAGCAGCCCACTGGATTCCCTCCCCCTTCTTGGCATTTTCAAAGTCTTGCAATTCTGAACTGTGGGAAGTCAGTCTCTCAGTTATCCATTATGTGTGTGTGGGGGGGGGGAAGCCAAGTCCGTTAGACAAAAAAAAAAAAGATACACAAAGAAAATCCTGGGTTAACTTGAATGCTTTTGGCACTTTTTTTACTTTGCATATATATGGTTTTTAGATTGCTTTATTGTTTTGACTTTTGTGCAGTGATTATTCAAAGGCATTACCTCTACGTATTTGTGTATATGTGTGCAGCTCTAGAAATGATCACCAATGCATTTATTTGTTCATGCATTATTTAAAGGTTTTGTTTTTTTAACACAGCCTAATCCAAAGATTCTGGGTAGTGTAACAACTGAATAAACACATAAAAACAGCATATAAGATTAATCAACCCACCCAAGAGGGATGCTGAGAAACAATCAGAGTTAAAACTTTAAACTCGTGGAATAGAGTTGGTTTAATCAATGTATGGAATGGCAAGAGAGAGGAATCAATGTCCCTTAGGGAATGTGTGAAATTCCAGGGGTGTATATGTTTTGATCACTCTCTTTTTATGTAAAATATGCCAGAAATCTCATTTGAAAGAATACCTATCCATCATCTCACTTGCTGTACTGTCAGTGGAGAAGGGAGAAGCACCATCTGAAATATAAGAGAAAGAGGAAGGCAATAGCACATATTTCTAGAATCCTGACTCAAGTATGTCTCCCAATGCTAAGGTGGGAATGAGCAACCAGGAGCCCCAGAGCTGCAAGCTCAACTTCTCTTTTTACAACCCCAAGAATTCCTTCCCCCCACAATTGTCAAGACTCCTACCTTTTTATGATGAAAATTCATAAAATCAACGTCCTAAAATGGGTTTAAAATACTTTTAATAAGAAAACCATCAGAATTCCCATTGCCCAAAAAACCAGAAGACAAAGAAATCCTTTCCCATGCCATCGTGTCCATGTGCTTTTACATAGCAAATTCTGCTTTACAGAATTTCAGCCCCAGTCCTAACCAAGAATGTTAAGCACAATTTCCAGCTAGCAAAGGGTGGTCTGTCCCTGCACTAAGGAAGTAGCAATAAAAAAAATGTTTACTATACAGAACTAAGGGTCTCCCCAAAATCAAGACTCAAATAAGGCAAGCTCTCTACTGTTCTCTCCCATAGTTGCATATCCAAAAAGTCTGATTTACAAATGACAACTGGAGGGACCATTTTGTAGAGATCCCAAACTTCCCATAATATTGGGCAGAATAAGTAATACTGCCAGACAGTTTATCTGGCTTATCATGAAAAGAAATGATTTAATGTATTACACACACACATACTTGCTTGATCCTCCTCCCCCTTTTTAATTCTGTTGTATATAAATGTTGCCCTGGAAACTGCTATGCTAAATGGAAATGGTGATACTTGTGAGAATTAATGTGTCTCATTCAAGAAAAATTTGTTCCCAGTTTTCTTATCCTCCTAAGCTTCTGCTAATGACCTCCCAAGATAGGAAAGCCACAATTTTCCTAATCGTCTTACTCCTTTGCACACATAACATCAGATTAGCCTATTACTGAGATGCATATCCCACTTTTTTATTTGAAAAACAATCAATACAGCTTACAATTAAAACTGAAAGACAGTAAACAAGCTAAAATCTAAAGGTGGGGATACTTTCTACCACATCCATTAATTTGTGGAACATTACTGTCAACAGTTTTCTTCCCCAAAAAACAAATAAGAAAATATAAATTGGTGAAGAGTTGAATCAGAGATGTAGCTGCCTTTGGGAACTCAGGATCATCCAATTAAAATAAAAGCAAAGAATCAAAATTAACTATATAATTCACCATTTAGAATATATTGCCATGATATGACATAAGATCAGTAGCTTATATGGTTTTAAAGGGGAAAATATACACATTAATGGAGGAGGAGCTATTGATGGCTATTAGCTATGATGGTTCCATAGACCCTCCATCTTCCAAGACAGAATGCCACTGAATCACAGCCTGTCAAACAATGACAGAGGAAAGTGCCATGTTTGAGAGTTTTGTGGCGGCACAGTTGGAAAGTGGACATACACAGAACTCTTTTTTTTATCTACCACTTGTTTATGTATTAATGGGTACCTTAATGGTCTTACAATGATAGTACTATAAACAAGAGATAAATCCAACAGATAAACTTAAAACAAGCCATAACTTACGTTGTCTGTTTACCATTAACTGGATTGAAGGTAATTCTGTTAATTACGTGATATAAAATAACAAAATGGGAAAAGGAGCCCAGCCCCTAAACTGGTCAAATGCATTTCTAAAAATCCACATTCTGACTGCTTTAACATAGATGTGTTACATGTGTATTGTTCCAGGTTGCCTTCAGAAGTTGTGGGTGCTCCATCACTGGAGGCTTTTAAGAAGAGACTGAAGCATTTGTCTAAAATCCTGTTTGACCAGGGGATTGGATTAGATGACCTCCAAAGTCCCTTCCAACTCTGATGTTCTACATTCTATGTTCCTTTTGTAAAGGTTCCTGTGATCATAGCTAAAACAGTTTAGTCACACACTGACTATTTTAAAAAATATCTTACAAGAGTTGGACTAGCCTCTTTGGACTAGACCTTTGAAGAATTTCACCTTACTACTCCCTTTCACCTTACTACTCCCTTTCCAAACAAGAGGATAAACAAATTCATTTCTGCTGTGCAATTAAATCAAAAGGTACCACATGACAACTTTTTATGTCAGTAAAAATAAGTCAAAAATATTGCTTTGCATAATACCATTACATTTTCTATAAATACATACAAGACTTCTTCAATTCAGAACTTGATTAATTGAAAGAGGAAAACAAGTTCAATTACACAATGGGTTCATTGTGTATTTTCATTTCCCATTTTGTCTTTTTGTTGGTGAACTTTTTATGTTTGAATTAATTGCAGATCAAGGTCTGATAACAATTTTGGCACAATTCAAGAGTTTTTAAAAAAACAGTAATTTACGGGAGGGGGGGCAGTAACTGACTACAGGAAGCAGTTCACGCTTTAAAGATTTTTGCAAGATAATTTCATTTGGTTTAAGTTTACGGTAAATTAAATTACAGTACATCAGGTTTAATTTTTGTTCTGAAACCATTCACATCTTTATCCTGACCTTAGCTAGTTTGTAGAAGATAACTCTTGGCTCCCCAAAACTGCACTCCTCTTTGCTTAAGGCAAAACTGAGGCCCATCCACATGAAAGTAAATTGTTTTTCTGTTGAACAATGCTTACTTTAGGTCCTTCAAAAAAGGGAAAAAAATGGATCCAGGAAACTACAGACCTATCAGCCTGACCTCAATACCTGGGAAGATTCTGGAAAAGATAATCAAGCAACAAATCAGCAAATACCTAGAGGCAAACAAAGTCATAACTAAAAGCCAATATGCTTTTGTCAAAAACAGATCATGCCAGACAAATCTTATTGCATTCTTTGACCAAATGACAAAATTAGTGGACCAGAGGAATGCTGTGGATATAATTTACTTGGACTTCAGTAAGGCATTTGATAAAGTAGATCACAACCTACTGCTTGATAAAATAGAAAAAACTGAACAAAGAGAGAAGCAACTTAGAACTAAGGAGAAATTTCCTGACAGTGGGAACAATTAACTAGTGGAACAGTTTGCCTTCAGAAGTTGTGGATGCTTCATCAATGGAGGTTTTTAAGAAGAGGTTGGACAGCCATTTGTCCAGAATGGTACAGGGTCTTCTGCTTCTGCAGGGGTTGGATTAGAAGACCTCCAAGGTCCCTTCCAACTTTGTTCTCTTCTGTTCTGTTCTGTTCTGTTCTGTTCTAATAAAAAATATATATTATTTGACATTGATACTTTGCAGCATGCTAGTTTTATCTATCTATCTATCTATCTATCTATCTATCTATCTATCTATCTATCTATCTATCTATCTATCTATCTATCTATCTATCTATCTATGTCATTTATCATCTATCATGCAGTGAATTAGCCTGCAAAACTACATTCTAATCTATCTATCTATCTATCTATCTATCTATCTATCTATCTATCTATCTATCTATCTATCTATCTATCTATCTATCATTTTTCAAAGGCTTATTCCACTAGTCTCAATTCTGGGATGTACCCTCAGCAAAGTTGGCTTTATACTTGCTATAAAACTATTTCAATTCATTTCAGAAACAGTTAAAAAGAATTATCACTTGAAATCATGGGAGGGGCAAGGGTTGACTTTAAACTACAGCTTTTCTTTAAATGAAAATAACCACCTCCCTTCCAGCTCTCCCACACCCTGCCTAGGTTTTCCAGGCATGATGCAACTGACATTGGATTTCTTGCCGTAGTAACTAATTCAGTTCCCATCACAAGAGAATCCTTTTAATGGCTTACCTAGGAATTTCTGTTTTCCCTGGCAATTAAGCCAAACACATATTTTGCTTTCCATTTACAATAGCAATTAGAATAGTGCTCCATCAAGTGCCGAGATGAATACATCTGGCTCATTGCTGATTTTTTTGAATCTATCAGATTTTCCTACCAACTGAAGGTGATCTATCACAAAGATAGTGACATAATTACTCTCCAGCTATCTTGTAAGATAGCCTCATTCTCTACCTGAGACATTGAGCAAAATGTTCTTATTTAGGGGAAATTTATGTACTTGAATAAGAATGGTTTAAAAAATCGGAGACTAATTTTTAAATAGGACTACAGATGGTCCTTGCTTAACACCATTCAGTGACTTTTCCAATTTACAATGGCACAAAACAAATAGTATTTATGACAGGACCTCATAGCTGTGGCCATCGCAGCATCCTCAGTCAGTTGATCATGACAACTGCTTTGCAATTACATCACAGCATCCCACAGTCACATGAGCAGTGTGATCATATGACATTGTGTTTAATACTGTGTGGCTAAGTGGTGGAAATTCTGCTCTCAAATGCCACCATTATCAGCTTCAAGCATTTGACGATGAAGTGGGAATATGTTTTAAAATCCTTTTAAACTACCCAAGGATGCCAAAACAAAAGGTAACAGTAAAAGCAAAAAGGGACTCTAAAAGAAAGTTTAAAAGGAGGCATAACTTGGATATACAATCAGGAGGAAATCTTAATGACAACAGGGTGGCAACAACATCCAGACAACCAAAGATAAAGGACTTATTTCAGATAATGGACACTGCAAGTAAGTCTCCTTTTCTCTCCTCCCCTTGTAACCTCTGTAAATAAGACCTGCTCCTTACTGGATTGGGAGGAGGATGACTGCCTTTCTATAGAAAATGAGACTCCTTTAGGAGACAGAGGGGAGAACAAGGATAATATTAAGAGCAATCTTAAGGGAGACTTGGACTTGGTTGCCAAGAATTGCCTCTTGATAGCACAAACAGTTATTGCTATATTTGATCAGCTCTTGGAGGCAAATAAAAAGATTGAACAATTAACGTATCTAATGGGAAACTATATCTCTAAATTAGATGAGAAAGTAAATAGCAAAGCCCATGCTCCAAAACTTACTTCTAATTCATGGACAGTTCACATGGATCGGAGGCCTCAAGATGGAGAAGACATGGAGGAGAGACTGGTTCTACAGACATAGGATTCTACTCCAAGTTGGTGATACTCCTTTGAACAGAGGCAGGTGGCATAACAGATTAGTATTATAATTAAACTTGTATGCCACCTGATTCTCACTATAATAAAAGAAGTTACTATAAAATCAGTAAAAGATAAAATATAAAGATAAAAGATGACAAGTACGACAGACCAGATGGAATGAAGTGAGTAGGCTCATTGCTCTAGATGTAGCCTGTACTTTTGTAACCCTATGAAATAGCAAGGGAACCAATTAATACATAAAGTTTTATAAAGATCCTGGAAGTTTCCCCAGCAATACATTTATTGTAAACATTATGTCATACAAAGGGCAATTAAAAAGCAGAAATATAGACACAATATTCAATCACCTTCCATTTCCCCAAAAAACTGGGGTAAAGTAGCTCTCCTTTTTTATTGTGCAGAAAATTTACTTGTGATCTCATCCTGAAGTGTTCAAATCCTATTAAGTTGGCTGCTTGGTGAGCTAAGGTGAAGGGCTTAATCCTGATTTCTGAGAATTCCAAATAAATGTCCAAGTTTGTTTGAGCAAGGAAATATGGAACTCAGATGCCCAAATCAATTATTAGTTCAGATTACCACAGAAATACAAAGAACGTATTATGTATAATAGTCTTGAGGAAATGGCATATCTGTCCTTAAATAACTGATTTGCACAACTCAGCCATGTCTGCATGTTTAACTAAGTAATACATTCATAATATCAGTAACTGACGGCACTTCTCATGACAAAAGAACATTTTTCCCCTGTAATTCAGCCATACAGGCTCTACTTTAATAATGCACAAACTGCATTCAGCTTCATCACATCCATCTGATTTCATTAGATTTCTTCAGCAAAGAGACAAAACAATTCAATAATATACATGCAATTTCCAGCAGCCAAGGGTAAGAAATCAGATATTTGGCAGGTGTTGAACGACTCTTTTCTCCAAAGGCTATGCTGAGGACAATGATGTCTTTATGGGGTCATCCCTCCAGCTAACATTATTTGTTTGGATGGTTCTTGAAAACCAAAAGTTATGATTAGATTTCAGGAACTGTTTTAGGGCCACCACGTCTAGGTCACAGAAATTCAAGTATGGAAATGGCAGCAGGGGAATATATAAAATGATGTCATCTGGTAATAGTGCAGATTTTTGAAATTCAGATATGATATCCTGAGCTACATCCAGTAGAAAAGGGGAAATTATTTGTGCATATTGCCCATTTATTAATACTATTTACATAAAGCATGACATCCTTTATATGAGAATGTCCAATATTCTGACCAATAGCAGTATTACAGGATTTTCCACATCATCTGCTGTTTGAGATTAATTTCATTGGGGATGTTTGTAGTTCCACCTGCAGGCAAAGCTCCATCCCTAAGTCCTCGGTTCCGAGAAAGGTCAATTCTAGTGAAAGACCAACTGTCCTCAGCAACCAATTGAGAAGAAGTAGGGAAAATATTTAAATATTGGATACTCTTTATTGAATACACAAATTTAATTTCCAGTTACAAGATCATTCAAAGTTTATCATACTCCATCATAGTTCAACTCAATCTCAACAAGAGTCACCTATTGTGAGATGGATGGGTATGTAAATATGATAAATAAATGAAATAAACATGATGAAACCTAGAACCCTATCTCTTTCCATTCAAACCCTGCTATTTTCTCCTGCCTGTACACTAGAAGCAGTGCTAGATGCCTTGTTTCTATCTTCCTAGATTATTTGCTATTGTTGTTGTTGTTGTTAGTTGCGAAGTCATGTCCGACCCATCGCAACCCCATGGACATTCCTCCAGGCCTTCCTGTCCTCTACCATCTTCTGGAGTCCATTTAAGCTCACTCCTACTGCTTCAGTGACTCCATCCAGCCACCTCATTCTCTGTTGTCCCCTTTTTCTATTGCCCTCAATCTTTCCCAGCATTAGGCCCTTCTCCAGGGAGTCCTTCCTTCTCATTAGGTGGCCAAAGTACTTGAGCTTCAACTTCAGGATCTGGCCTTCTAAAGAGCAGTCGGGGTTGATCTCTTCTAGGACTGACCGGTTTGAACGCCTTGCAGTCCAAGGGACCTGCAGGAGTCTTCTCTAGCACCACAGTTCAAAGGCCTCAATTCTTTTGCACTCAGCCTTTCTTATGATCCAACTTTCACAGCCATACAGCCAACTGGAAAAAATTGCTATACCCCTGGCTAAATGATTTCCACAGCATTCATAGCATAAACCCAGGGCATCAGGAACTATCTGGGGGGGGTGGGGAGAAGGAAAATACATTTTATAGAATCTTACATTTGGAATATTGTCAACTATTTTTGTGAGGCTGCTAGGAACCACAGCACTGTAATTAAATCATCTGTGGCCCCAGATATTGATGAACATAGCTAGAAAAACAGTATTATTAACCTCTCCCACTAGAACAGGGAAAACAAAGGCTAGCAATAATAATAAAAAACATCAAACTTAAATAATGGTGGTTCAATTGTGGAAAAAGGCCTGAACCCAAAAGGAAATCTGTTTTTAATTACAATGAGTTTGGTTTGCTCTTTTTTAAACTATTAATATACACCTTATGAGCAAATGAGGGCCAGGATTTTTATAGTAATAAATACAATAAAAGCATTACAATAGAAAATGCAGGGGGAAAAAATAGGATAAAAAGAAAAATAGAGAAAAAAACAAAATAAAGAATAATAAAGAAAAAGAAATTACTTTCCCATTCATCACAAGTATAAACAATTTAGTAAATTGTTTTAGTAAATGATCTCTTCTTCCCATAAATCAGCTCTTATCTACAAATAAATCTTTAAAGTGTTGTCATTCAGACCTGGTCAGCAAAAGTTCATTACTAGGAAAAACAATCTATTTTAACCATGATCAAATAAATCAGCTTTATATTCCTATTACTTTTAACTTGACCTGGAATCCCTTCAAATGTCCTAGAACTTGGGTTTCTTTTATTTTTTTGTCACTTCTTACAAAATTCTTCAAACTTTAACAAGTCTCTTTTGTAAATTCAGTATAAGAAAGTTATTCAGGTCATTCTTTTGGTGTGTTATTATTAATATATCAACTGATTTCATTTGTATATCCAGTGTAGTATTCTTTTTCCATATCATTCTTGTAGCCTATTATTTTTAAATCCACCTTCAGATCAATCTGTCTTGTCTGATAAAACTTGTTCCTCGCATAACATTTTTAAACACAATCTATTTTGAGCCTCTCAAAATTAACTTTTGAATCCATTGTTTACAAATCAATACAGCCAATGTTAAAGCATTTCATTCCATTTTCTATTAGTAAGTCAATTTTAAATGTTATTTTCTTAATTGTAGTCTTTAATTCCTTCTAATTTCCTCTAGACTCCAACCTTCAAAATTCCATTCTGTTTTTTCTTTTTTAAAAAAAATTCAAAAGAACAGCTTTTTTCAACAGGAAGGATTTTTATAATCAATTTCAAAATCTTAGTTCAAATCCATCTGGACCCTTAGACTGCCTGTAATTTTCCAAAATCAATGTTATAGTTGCACATTCACTGTTTATCAATTGGATATTTTTTTTAAGACCTTAAAGTTGTGTTTAAAATTATTTTCAATAAAGATTGAAGGAAACTCACCTGGTGTTTTCAGACATGTCAGTCCAAAGGTTCCATATATGTAGTCCTTGACTTACAGCCACAGTTGAGACAAAAAATTATGTTGCTAAGTGTGACAGTGGTTAAATGAATTCTGCCCCATTTTACGACCTTTCTTGCTCCATTTGTTAAGTGAATCACTGCAGTTGTTAAGTTAATGGCATGGTTCTTAAGTGAATCTGGCTTCCCCATTGACTTTGCTTGTCAGAAGGTCACAAAAGGTGATCCCATGATCCCAGGACATTGTAATTATCATAAATATGAGACAGTTGCCAAACATCTGAATTTTGATCATGTGACCATGGAGCTGCAGCAATGGTCATAAGTGAAAAACTGTCATAAGTCCCTTTTTCAGTGCCGTTGTAACTTCAAATGGTCACCAAATGAACTATCGTAAGACAAGGACTACATGTAGCTGAAAAAGCTGTTAACAATTCATAAAACTGATTAGAAAATAGAATTATGAAAACCCTTTGTCCATAAAGATGCCAACTGTGGTTTGAGTGAAGACGACATTCTCTGACCTCTTCTGCAGTATCCTCATAAGGTGCAACAGGCTGGAGCAATTGTGTGTGATCTTAAGTCCTTTCCTTTTCTGGATAATTAAAAAGAGTTGCTCTACTTAGTGGCTCTTCATTCTGCTGCGGTAGTTAGCTCTGCTTTCAGTGGAGCAATCTTCACTATTTCTTCCCCAGAGGTCCAGCAAATGTGGGTCAAGATTGAGAATTTCTGCCACAGCAACATCCAAGGAAGAGACTTAGAACTTAGCTCATAACTAGTAAACATTACAGTCCCCTTGCAGAAATACTCAAGCTCATATTGATTCCAGGTAACGTTTCTTTTATTTAAATAATGATAATCATTCATTCTTATGCACCAGTTCCACTAGCTTCCAAATATTTTCATGGATTTCTGTTTTTAAAAAGTGCAATGGACCTCAAGAGTTTTACAAAGTAGAAATTAAGCTTCTGCTGCCCTCTTGTGTTGAAGCCATCAACCGCAATACCATTCAAAAATTAGTAAGTCACTAAAATCAAAGATCTGATCTAGTGGTTAAGGAATTGGACTCAGAATGGGAATCTTGAATTCTTGCTTTAGGTACCAAAGCTAATTGCCCCAGTGACTTTCCCTCAGCACTAGCAAGAAGGCAGCCACGGCAAATCATTTCTGAAAATTGCCTGAACTTGTCTGTGTACCAATACAGAAGCATAGGGTTGAAATGAGGGGTCCTTGGTGCTCTCTGAGCTTGTTTTCTTGTAGATGTTTCATTACCCAAACTAGGCAACATCATCATTGCTAGCAAATAGTCTCCTTTATTCATATCATGTTACCTAGTTTAGGTAATGAAACATCTGCAAGAAAACAAGCAAGCTCAGAGAGCACCAAGGACCCTTTACTTCTCCATGGGGTTGCCAGGAATCAAGACTGACTATCAATCTTTATTACGGTCACAGACCAGCATTAAGCAAGACTGATTAAAGGTACACATATATCAGCCTTCCCTCATTCCCTTTCTCTCAGCTTATCTTATTTAATCTATGCATCTTATACTTTTAAGAATATTATCAACTGTTTCAAGTATTATTTATTATTTAGCATGTAGCGTACAATGTCAGGGAAATCTACAAATGCTAGACACACAATGCAGTCCTGACAGCCTAGAGTGATAGTTGATTCTGTTCAGCGCTTACACGCCTAACCTTGGTGCATCACGCAGGGGGGCGAATTAGCTTTACACCAGACTGTTTCAAGTACTTACTAAAAAAAAAGTATATAATGCAAATAAATATGTAAGAGAAATTTTCCATAATTTTCAGCCATCACAGGATAAACAAAGCTGTATACATCTATGTATTCAACTTACAGAAATATATGGCTCCCAAAAATCTCTAAACACGAGGATTTAGTGATTAAATATAGGCATGTTGCAAGCTTTTGAAATGAGGAATGATTTGGAGACAAAGAAAAGAGGTACATTTTTAAGCTTCTCAGGATGCTAGAATTTTCAGGTCATTTAACAATATTTGCTGTGGAGATCTTTATTTACTCAATTTGGACTGATTGAATAAATTATCTATAAATTTAATAAATAAATAGCTCTAGAGGAGGGAGGCATTAGTAACTGAGGCTAAATCAGTACTTACTTTAAGTCCAACAAAAACATGTATCCAAATGTGTGTTTG
>NW_015389076.1:142894-144706 GCF_001527695.2 Protobothrops mucrosquamatus | reverse complement strand
TGAAGCGGTATACAAGTCTAAGTCCTATTGCTATTGTTATTTAACCTGTGATAGCGCAGTGGTGAGAATGGAGTATTGCAGGCAAACTCTGCCCACCACCTGGAGTTCGATCCTGATGGGGCTCAAGGTTGACTCAGCCTTCCGTCCTTCCAAGATCGGTAAAAGGAGGACCCAGATTGTTGGGGGAAAGCTGCTGACTCTGTAAACCGCTTAGAGAGGGCTGTAAAGACTTACAAAGCTGTAGATAAGTCTGTGTGCCAGTGCTGTTGCCAATATTTTAATCTAACTGGTATTGTTAGAAATATTGTACGAAGTTAGGAATTTCATTCGGTAGGTAACGTAGAATTCTTTTGGGATGCCCTCAATATGGATACGAAAGTTTTGTGTAATTTCATCATACTATTTCTTCCAGTCTATCTTCATGCATGGTTGAATAAGATACCTAGCATGCATTTTTGCCTTAATTTGCAGATGGATTAGTGCTGACAGTTGCAACCTGTGCTTAGAACCGAGAATTCGGAAAGTTTTGTTGGCTATATTTATTTGTTCCTTTGTTTTTATTTTTTACATTTTTTTTTTCATTTTGAACAATTTTAGTTTATTCAAAGAAGATTAAAATACAAGAACGCCAAAATATTTAAAAATAACAACAAAACAAAAAAAGACATTGACCCAAAAAGTGTCTTAAAAAACCCCTAACACACATACACAGAACATCCTCCCTAGTTGAATGCTGGTTAGTATAACACAACAATGTTGGAAGGAATGTTATAATCTTCTACCTGAATAGGGGGGGTTGGGCTAGAAGACCTCCAAGGTCCCTTCCAACTCTCTCCTGTTATCCAGTATGTTTAACAAATCCATCCTTGCTGGTTTGAAGGGAATTCTGTCAAATTAAAAATTAATTATTTCAGCGACGGTATGATTTCTTAACTTAGAATACGCCAGGGGTCTTCAAACTTGGCCCTTTTCTGACTTGTGGACTTCAACTCCCAGAATTCCTCAGCCAGGCGCGCCTGGCTGAGGAATTCTGGGAGTTGAAGTCCACAAGTCAGAAAAGGGCCAAGTTTGAAGACCCCTGGAATACGCCGAAACGGTGTTTCATTACATATGTAATTATCCTCCTATAAATTCAGGGAACGTTACCGACTCTTTTAATCTTGTCTCATGTTTTCTATCAAAAAGGCGATGGCGGATTCGGATCCGTGTACCGCGCGGTTTACGTCGGCGAAGAAGTAGCTGTAAAGATTTTTAATAAGCATACATCCCTTAGGCTCCTGAGACAGGTGAGTCAATTGGCAGCCTGCTAATAAATCACAAAGCCGTGAATTTCTGTTTGGAATTCACAAGGGCCAGGATTCGGCCACCTAATCAATGGCTGCTGACCGCCTGGCAGAGAAGGGTCATTAATTATTTGTTGCAAATGTCCACCTGCTCGGGACTCGGCCCAAAGCGTTTTTCCAAGTGGCCTATCTTTGCGTTATTCCGGAATAAAAAGTACGGTTTGCTTCTCGGGTTTTTCCCTTTGGCTGATTTTGGGGAAATCGCTTGAACGACTTATTTATTTTCAACTTTCCCATTTTTTTAATCTCTGCTTTTTCTTGGTCGACTGTTGATTGCAAAAGCCTTGCCAGCTTCTCTGAAACTGTTTGTGACTCTTGGGATCTGTGAGGCAGAGATTTGAAAAATCTCTCTCTTTAGCCTATGCTACAAGCGTAGCATGATGTCCATGGAGATTCTCAGTCATCCAGGCCATAGTTGTCTCAAAGAACCTCTTCCTCCTCCTCCTCCTCCTCCTCCTCCTCCTCCTCC
>NW_015389076.1:136874-139805 GCF_001527695.2 Protobothrops mucrosquamatus | reverse complement strand
TGGAATAATCTACTTTATATTAGTCTGTCCAGCAAATGTAAAAACAAAACACAGAAACATGTGAATTCTCAGTCCTAATTTGGATGTATTTGAATTTCATTTGTTTGTTTGTTTTAAATAAAGGCAAAAGTTTATAATGCAAAAAAAAAGCAACCAAATCTGGATTACAAGAAAAACTAGTATCTTAAGCCCTTTTTTTTAAAAAAAAAAATAATTCTATTCAATCATGTCCAATAATATTTGTAGCTCAGGATTGAACTGTGGAGTCCTTGATGCTCTCTGAACTTGGTGGTTTTCTTGCAAACGTTTTATTACCCAATCAGAAAACATCATCAGGACCCCAGCACTGAAGATGTTACCTAGCTTGGTAATGAAACGTCTGCAAGGAAACATTTTGGAATTCATTGTTGGAATGTATTTCTATGCAACAACTACAATAGTATTATTCAGCCAGTAGAATGACAGTGTTTACAAGTTTGGATCTATAGTATATACTCTTGTGTTCTTTTGTTCTAAGTAGACTTTCCACTTTCCTGTTACAGTTAAACAGTTGAGCAGTAAAGCACCTGGTGATGGTACTGTCTGTTTGGCCTGTGGGGCTATATATAAACAGAATTTCCAACAAAACCACCAAACTCAGAGAGCACCAAGGACCCCTTAAACAGTTTTTGCTTTTGCAAGACAAGTGTTAGTCCCTGTAATGCGATTCTCCAAATTAAGCTCAGAAATATCTATTCTAGATCCCGTCAAAGAGTACGGCTGTGCCCCCTGGCCAAGGTTTGAAGATTTAATTAAGAAATGTTTGAAAGAAAATCCTCAAGAAAGACCTACGTCTGACCAGGTAGGCCTAGTCGACGTCAATAAATGAGACACAGATGTTCCAACGCTACATATTTTAGCTGTCATGGTTCCGCCAGATGAAACTCTTCAAAGAACTTCAAGGCATTGTTTACCTTAAAGAATATTTATTAGAGGAGCATAGCATCGGCACTCACAGAATCGAAGCCAAAAACTGGATTCCCCTCCCCTGAGCACATAGTATCAAAGCACAATTCCCTCCTCCAGTTAACTGTCATAAATCACATTCTCCAATTAGTTTGAAATGTAGGCTTTCCCTCCAGTCCTCCAGCCCACCAATTCTTATCATCTCTTATTTCAATAACCTTGGTTCTCACGCTAGGTTTGGTGCTGTTATGTCTAGCTCAACTCTCATGCACATTCCTCCCCCCCCCCAGCATCATCTAACTCTAGCTCTAACTCTAAGAGTAAAACATAAGAAGAAAATGGTTGCATCTCCAACTGTTGTCAAAGCAAAAACATCTGATGTTAGCAGCGTTGACATTAAGCACTAGGAACTTGTGCACGCAAAAACATTTGGCAGAAGACAGACGCTGACTAATACGGTGTCTCCACAGGTTTATGAAACGTTGAACTCTGCAGAGCTCGTTTGTTTCATGAGACACATTTCGGTGCCCTCTCCTTTTGCGTCGGAATGCATGGTGGCCACAAACCAAAGTAACAAGAAGACCGGGATCTGGATCGGGAGTGGTGGCAGGGGAGAGGCCCAGCTCTCGTTTGTCGACGTAAATACAGACGAACGCACCTGCGAAGTAGGTTTCAACGTTGACATTCAAAACTGATGCTCCGTTATGTGTTGTGCCGCTTCGGGGATAAAAGGGAATACAGGCACTCCTCGACTTAACGACCGCAGCTGAGCCCCAAATTTCTGTTGCTAAACAAGACCGTGGTTAAGTGGGTTTTGCCCCATTTTACGACCTTACCTGCCACCGTCGTCAAGTCAATCCCTGCAATTGTTAAAGTTAGTAACACGGTGGTGAAGTGGATCTGGCTTCCCCCGTTGACTTTGCTTGTCGGAAAGTTGCAAAAAGGGGATCACGCGACTCCGGGACGCTGCGACCGTCCTAAATATGAACCAGTTGGCAAGTCGCCAAATTGCGATGCTGCCGTGATCACAAGTGTGAATGACGGTCAGGGGTCGCTTTTTTCAAGTGCTGTTATAACTTCCAACAGTCACTAAACGAATTGTCATAAGTCAAGGACTATCCGTATCTTAATTATTAGCCCTCAAAAGAGTCCTTTCCATTTTCCTCTCCCCAATCCATTCCTTGCTGGGGATTTTTTTTTAATTTAGTTTTATTCATTTATAACTTTAAGACAGTTGGACTTCAACTCCCAGAATTCCCCCTATCTGGGCTGGAGAATTCTGGGAGTTGAACTCCACTTGCCTTAAAGCTGTCGAGATCGAGGGACACTTCCTTACATGCTTTAATTCAGGGGTCCCCAACGCCCGGGCCACGGCCCGTTTGGAACCGCACCCACAGCTCCATTTCTGCAAGGGGCAGGCAGGCAGGCAGGCGAGTCTGTGAAGCTGCATTTGTGCAAGCAGCAAGCAGGCACATCCTCTGCTTGTGCAAAGGCCACTGCGCGTGCAAGCACGCTTGCCCACCGCTTGCGTGGAACCGTTCCCTCTCCCTCCCTTCCCCTGCCACCACCGCCACCGGTCCACAAAGCCAAAAAGGTTGGGGACCTTTGCTTTAACAAATGAAGCCACTGTAGGTTAAAGCCATGAAGTGCCTTTTAGGATTCCTATTCTGTTTTTATTTTTTTATGGTTATGGACAGAGGTGTTCTGTCCCAGCCTATGGCCGTCCTTGTTAAAGGCACAAGGACAAAACCCCTGTTGAGAAAATAGGCTGGAGACTCAAAAGAAAACAAACCCCTTTTAATATGGGTAACAAACCTGCCAAATAGTCCAGAAACAAAAGCAGCAAAACTCAATCCAAATGGAGGAAATTGTCCACACGAAACACAATGCAAAACAGAAAAGTAGTCACCGGCAATACTAACAGAACATGATCCCATGAAGTACTTTGCAACGGTTGCCTTCAGCAACCAGCACCGCCCACACCTT